>NC_091209.1:3305731-3310731 GCF_040958095.1 Procambarus clarkii | reverse complement strand
GAAGACCTCCTGAAATTTTATATTCATTTCCTCGCACCCGTTCCATGTGTGTGTGTCTGTGTGTGTGTGTGTGTGTGTGTGTGTGTGTGTGTGTGTGTGTGTGTGTGTGTGTGTGTGCGTGTGTGTGTGTGTGTGTGTGTGTGTGTGTGTGTGTGTGTGTGTGTGTGTGTGTGTGTGTGTGTGTGTGTGTGTGTGTGTGTGTGTGTGTGTGTGTGTGTGTGTGTGTGTGTAATGACATTGTCTGCTCACGAGGGAACGAAGCAAACAGGAATTCCATAGGTATTTTCATAGTTATCAATACATCTTCAGATGGAAGGTGTATTGATACATAGGCAATGTGCAATGTAATGGTAAATAGGCAATGTGCAATGTAATGATAAATAGGCAATGTGCAATGTAATGATAAATAGGCAATAGGTAAATTGTCTTTCTTCCTTCTATCCAAGAAGAAAAGGTGCCGCTACTTTACGACGGCGCCTTTCATGTAAGGTTATGCTTCTTATCTGTTCATTATTTCATCTATGTCTGTTGATGATCTAACTGAGGCTCGCAGCCTGCAGGTGGTTGCGGTTAGTTGTACTCCAGTACAATGTGAGGGTTAGTTGTACTCCAGTACATTGTGAGGGTTAGTTGTACTCCAGTACAATATGAGGGTTAGTTGTACTCCAGTACAATGTGAGGGTTAGTTGTACTCCAGTACATTGTGAGGGTTAGTTGTACTCCAGTACAATGTGAGGGTTAGTTGTACTCCAGTACAATGTGAGGGTTAGTTGTACTCCAGTACAATGTGAGATTAGTTGCACACCAGTACTATGTGAGGTTAGTTGTACTCCAGAACAATGAGAGAGTAAAGTTCTATAATTACACCTTTTGGAAACCAGCACCCCCCCCCATCCTTTACAGTGTGCACATTTATAATATGGCCATGTATTATATGTGTCACTTGGACAAGTGGGTACAAAGGATGCATCGCTTCTTCCAGGTCAGCGTTCAAGCCCCGAGGTTCCGGGATACAATCTTTCCCTCCGTCCCGTCCTAGATCTTTATCCTCCTAACCCATCCATGGTCAAGATAGCCATGCTGGCTTAGTCATTCTCCTTACAATTGCCTTACGGTACCCTCATAGTGTGTACATATTGTGAAGCTCTTACAAGAAACAGCTGTACAATATGTTTACAAATAACAGTGTATTACAAATATTTACAAATAAATAACCTCAGTGACTGTGGGATAGCTGCTGTATAGCCTGAATTCAAATTATAATCTCATTTAACTACTTTGTGTACTTTAGCTCTGCCTTTCCTTTCAAAAGGTTTTAACTTTAGTTAAAAAAAAAATAATAATATTGTCATCTTTATTATTGTCTTTTTTCTTTTTACTCCCATGTTCCATAGTACACTGGCTTTGCCTGTGTCCTCAAGTATTAACTTCATTATCCAGTGTTCCTGAGTGTATCTCTATGTAAACTACCTCAGTTTGTTTTAGTGTAACTTTAGTATTCAACTATAGTGTACTTATAATAGTATAGTAAGCAAGCTTTTCATTTTATAGATTTCATAATTGCTTTTTTACTTTTTTGGTCATCTATTATTATTAATTATTGTAGTTCATTTTTTACATTCCATGTTTACCATTAAGTTTTTTTACTTAAAATTACCATTAAGTTTATATTACTTTAGAATTTTTATTCTACTTTTTTCTTTGTTTTCTATTTTGTAACTTGCCATTCTTGCCTTGTTTTCCTGCAACCAGCCTTTTTATGCAGACAAGTATAGACCCAGAACTAAACCTCTTATCCACTATCTATGACAATCATCACTTCAATGATCAAAATTGCAGATATTTTACAGCACATGATGTAAACAATGTATTAACAGATAATCACAATATCTCTGTAATCAACTTGAATGTTAGATCCCTAGGTAAACACTTCGATGATGTTAGGGCCTTGATTGAAACTATTGACAACAAATTCTCTTTTATTATACTCACTGAAACATGGTTGAAAGAGGATACTACTCAACTCTTTAACATGCCTAACTACTCGGCAATTCATAACTGTCGTCAAATTCAGAGGTGGTGGTACTGCTCTTTACTACCACCAAGAACTAACATGCTTAAAAATAATTAGAACTAGAGACTGCTGTGGGGAGTATATCTTCGCCAGTTTCAGAGTCAAGGGTGCCGAGTCTGTCCTGTCTGTGGGTGCAGTCTATAGAATTCCTAACACTGATGTGTCCGAATTCAATTCAAACCTTAGAAATCTAATACTAGATAACAGACTGAACAAAAACCATCTAATTATCGCAGGGGACTTTAATATTGACCTCTGCGAGCCTGAACACCCTACTGCTGTTAGCTTCCTCAACTGTATGAATTCCTGCTTCCTCATACCCTTAATCACTAGACCAACTAGAATCACTGATAGTACTGCTACGACTCTAGATCACATCTGGACCAACATAACCTCTCCGCTTACTTCAGGTATAATCACCGATAGCACTACAGACCATTACCCCACATTTCTCTTAACATTATCAAACCACCTCTTGAGTCAAGGGAGTTAAGCTTTAGGCTGCACAATGAAACTGCTATAAACAATTTTATAACTGCTGCTGATAATGTCAACTGGGAGTCCGAGTTAGGTAACATAGGGGACATCAACCTAGCAGTGCAATCTTTTCTTCAAACAACTCTTAGCCTTTATAACACCCACTGTCCTATGCTTACAAAACAAGTCACAAACAAAAGGCTTAACAATCCTTGGCTTACAAAGGGAATACTTAAATCCATTAACAAAAAACATGACCTTGAGAAGAAGTATAGGTTAGGAACCGTCTCCAAAGAATTCTCAAAGAATTACTCGTTATTGCTATCTAAAATAATTAGACGAGCCAAAACTAAATACTATGAAAATAAATTTACCCAAATAAAGAGCAACATTAAAAAAACTTGGAGTACAATTTCACAAATATTGGGATCAAAGAAGATTTTAAATAACAAACCAACACTCCTGTCCAATAACGATGGTCAGCTTTCAGCCTCTGATTCTGCTATTGAGTTCAATAGGTTCTTCTCTTCCATTGGGTCATCCCTTGCAAATGATATTCCATCTTCCAGTACTGATGTTAAGGACTATCTTACAGGTAACTATCCACAGTCTCTGTACCTAAAGCCTATTAATTCCACTGATGTTAATGAGATAATCCTTTCCCTTAAAACCAAGTCTAGTGCCCTCGAGGAGATACCAACTTTGATTTACAAAAAAGCCTCCAGATCTTTAGCCCCTGCTATTGCATTGCTCTTCAACAAGTCACTTGAACTCCAAACCTTTCCAGACATTCTAAAAAAAGTAAGAGTAACCCCTGTCCACAAATGTGGTGATCTCACAGATGTTAACAACTACAGACCTATATCAATCCTGCCTAACTTGTCAAAAATATTTGAAAAACTAATCTGCAAGCAGCTTTACTCTTTTCTAGCCAAACACAATATACTTAGCTCTTGTCAATATGGCTTCAGACCCAAAAAAAGCACTAACGATGCACTTATTAGTATGATTAACTTGATTCACGCAGCTCTTGATAAAAAAGAGTTCCCTGTTGGGTTATTTGTGGACCTGCGTAAGGCTTCTGACACTGTCAACCACCAAAACCTTCTTCTTAAATTACATCATTATGGAGTCAGAGGACACTCCCTGCAATACCTCAAATCTTACCTTACTGACAGGCTCCAGTATGTTTCTGTGAATAATACAATTTCTCCCACCCTACCTATCAACATTGGTGTTCCTCAGGGCAGCATACTTGGCCCTCTCCTCTTTCTCATCTACATTAATGACCTTTCAAATGCCTCCCAACACCTCAAACTAATTCTATTTGCTGACGACACAACCTTCATTTACTCCAGTCCTGACCCCCTTGCTCTAAATGCCACAGTAAATACTGAGCTAAAGAAAGTCCATCTTTGGCTAACTGCCAACAAACTCACCCTTAACATTGACAAAACGTTCTATATTCTGTTTGGCAATAAATCCTCTAATCAAATAAATCTCAAAATAAACAATACCCAAATTTGTAACAAATTAGATGGCAAATTACTTGGTGTTCTCATCGACCAGAAGCTGAATTTCCAGGGACACATTCTAAATATATCAAAAAAAGTTTCAAAAACTGTTGGCATTCTTTCTAAGATCAGATATTATGTACCCCGCCCTGCCCTGGTGACTCTCTATTACTCCCTTATCTATCCATATCTCAACTATGGCATTTGTGCTTGGGGTTCTACTACCCAAAATCATTTACGTCCTCTAATTACTCAACACAAAGCTGCTATTAGGACAATATCCAACTCTAGCCCCAGACATCACTCGGTACCCCTACTCAAATCTCTGAATATGTTAGATATTAAGTCACTGCACATTCTCTCATGTGTATTATACATATATAAAACGCTGAACTGTAATGCCAATCCTGACCTCAAAAGATTCATAGAAGGTTGTAACAGAACCCATGAGCACCATACCAGAAATAAATACAGTTTTGATATTCCTAGAGTACGACTTAATCAAACTAGAAATGCTCTACAATTCAAGGGACCCAGAATGTGGAATGACCTTCCCAACCATGTTAAAGACTGTACCTCTCTCAACCAGTTTAAGATAAAAACGAAGCACTACCTAATAAATTCCCTGTAACCTACCTTACCCCTCTGTTGTCAACCCATGTCTGTTTTTTTTCAAAACAACGCTGTTTGAATGTAATTGTCTGTAATAATTTGTAATTGTATTTGTGCTGCTTTTCAGCCATGTTCCCCCCTCTTTTACCTCTATTTTTATTTGTTCTCAACACATTTTATTCTTTATACCCATTAGTATTAAGCTTTAGTCATTAATGTTTTTCCTGCCCGAAACGCTTTGCGTAATAGTGGCTTTAGGCATTGTATGTACTAGCTCTATCTATTAATCCAACAAACTTTGTAAAATCTCTTGTATGTATGTA
>NC_091209.1:3235731-3300731 GCF_040958095.1 Procambarus clarkii | reverse complement strand
TAACCAACCCTACCTAACCTAACCTAACCTATCTTTATAGGTTAGGTTAGGTTAGGTAACCGAAAAAGTTAGGTTAGGTTAGGTTAGGTAGGTTAGGTTGTCGAAAAACAATTAATTCATGAAAACTTGGCTTATTAGGCAAATCGGGCCTTGCATGGTAGGCTGAGAAGTGAGTTCTGGCTACTAGGTACGACATATATACATATATATATATATATATATATATATATATATATATATATATATATATATATATATATATATATATATATATATATATATATATATATATATATTATTAAATATGACCGAAAAAGTAAGATTAATAATTCTAACACGAATTTTCTCAATCTTTCGTACATTTCTTTTCACTGTTGGTGGTAATTCAAAAATCAATTCTCCAAAATTCATTTTTATTTCTAGTCTGACGCTACACTTGAGCGCGTTTCGTAAAACTTATTACATTTTCAAAGAGATTATATGTTCCTTAATGGAGCCCTGTTGCTTATGCATTAAGATTATGTTCCATTAAGGAACATATAATCTCTTCCCACAACCAAACCATCGCCAGAGAAATCCTAGTAAACAACACAGGAATCATCGATAGATACAGCGATAGCAGGCGGCTTGACGTTTGCGAGGCACTACACATTAAGAAGTCAACACCAGCAATCAACAGCCAATTAATGCACAACTATATTCTACCCACATCAAGACTCCGCTCCAATATTGAAGCATCAAGAAATATGGACCAATAGGCTTTCTACAATCACTTCCATTCAATACCCATTGTTTCGTGTTCTGTCTTGTGTTGATGAATTTAATACCCTATTAAAACCACCTCACCCCATCCACCTCACTAAAATGTAGATATAAACAAATCGGAGATGTGTAAGTTCTATTCAGTTGTGTATGTGTAAACTAAAGTCTTTGAAAATGTAATAAGTTTTACGAAACGCGCTCAAGTGTCGTGTCAGACTAGAAATAAAAATGAATTTTGGAGAATTGATTTTTGAATTACCTCCAACAGTGAAAAGAAATGTACGAAAGATTGAGAAAATTCGTGTTAGAATTATTAATCTTACTTTTTCAGTCATATTTAATAATATATGTCTACAGGAAAGACTGCTACCAAAATATACTAATATATATATATATATATATATATATATATATATATATATATATATATATATATATATATATATATATATATATATATATATATATATATTATTAAATATGACCGAAAAAGTAAGATTAATAATTCTAACACGAATTTTCTCAATCTTTCGTACATTACGCTTCACTGTTGGAGGTAAATCAAAAATCACTTCTCCAAAATTCATTTTTATTTCTAGTCTGACGCGACACGGGCGCGTTTCGTAAAACTTATTACATTTTCAAAGACTTCACAAATACACAACTGATTAGAACTTACGTCTCTCTGATATTATATCTACATTAGAGTGAGGTGGGAAGGGTGATGTGGCATTAACACAAGACAGAACAGGAGGGGATATTAATAGGGTATTAAAAGTATCAACACAAGACAGAACAGAAACAATGGGTATTGAATAGAAGTGTTTGTATAAAGCCTATTGGTCCATATTTCTTGATGCTTCTATATTGGAGCGGAGTCTTGAGGTGGGTAGAATATAGTTGTGCAATAATTGGCTGTTGATTGCTGGTGTTGACTTCTTGATGTGTAGTGCCTCGCAAACGTCAAGCCGCCTGCTATCGCTGTATCTATCGATGATTTCTGTGTTGTTTACTAGGATTTCTCTGGCGATGGTTTGGTTATGGGAAGAGATTATATGTTCCTTAATGGAGCCCTGTTGCTTATGCATCGTTAAACGCCTAGAAAGAGATGTTGTTGTCTTGCCTATATACTGGGTTTTTTGGAGCTTACAGTCCCCAAGTGGGCATTTGAAGGCATAGACGACGTTAGTCTCTTTTAAAGCGTTCTGTTTTGTGTCTGGAGAGTTTCTCATGAGTAGGCTGGCCGTTTTTCTGGTTTTATAGTAAATCGTCAGTTGTATCCTCTGATTTTTGTCTGTAGGGATAACGTTTCTATTAACAATATCTTTCAGGACCCTTTCCTCCGTTTTATGAGCTGTGGAAAAGAAGTTCCTGTAAAATAGTCTAATAGGGGGTATAGGTGTTGTGTTAGTTGTCTCTTCAGAGGTTGCATGGCTTTTCACTTTCCTTCTTATGATGTCTTCGATGAAACCATTGGAGAAGCCGTTATTGACTAGGACCTGCCTTACCCTACAGAGTTCTTCGTCGACTTGCTTCCATTCTGAGCTGTGGCTGAGAGCACGGTCGACGTATGCGTTAACAACACTCCTCTTGTACCTGTCGGGGCAGTCGCTGTTGGCACTTAGGCACATTCCTATGTTTGTTTCCTTAGTGTAGACTGCAGTGTGGAAACCTCCGCCCTTTTCCATGACTGTTACATCTAGAAAAGGCAGCTTCCCATCCTTTTCCGTCTCGTAAGTGAAACGCAGCACGGAACTCTGCTCAAATGCCTCCTTCAGCTCCTGCAGATGTCTGACATCAGGTACCTGTGTAAAAATGTCGTCAACATACCTGCAGTATATGGCCGGTTTCAAGTTCATGTCGACTAAGACTTTTTGCTCGATGATGACTAAGTCTTATATATATATATATATATATGTCGTACCTAGTAGCCAGAACGCATTTTTCAGCCTACTATGCAAGGCCCGATTTGCCTAATAAGCCTAGTTTTCATGAATTAATGTTTTTTCGACTACCTAACCTACCTAACCTAACCTAACCTAACTTTTTCGGCTACCTAACGCAACCTAACCTATAAAGATAGGTTAGGTTAGGTTAGGTAGGGTTGGTTAGGTTCGGTCATATATCTACGTTAATTTTAACTACAATAAAAAAAAATTGACATCATACATAATGAAATGGGTAGCTTTATCATTTCATAAGAAAAAAATTAGAGAAAATATATTAATTCAGGAAAACTTGGCTTAATAGGCAAATCGGGCCTTGCATAGTAGGCTGAAAAGTGCGAAAGTGCGTTCTGGCTACTAGGTACGACATATATAAATATATATATATATATATATATATATATATATATATATATATATATATATATATATATATATATATATATATATATATATATATATATATATATATATATATATATATATATATATATATATATATATATGACAATGTCAGACCACGGAGGAAAAATGAAACAGGAAATTTCCTTAAGTACTTTCGTATATTAAATACATCTTCAGAAGGTCATTTTACAGATCGAGTGATGGGTATAAATAGGCAGGAAGGAGTGGTGAAGTAAGGTGAGGTACAATACTTGGACAACGCAGACGGCCCATTGGCCCATCAGATGCACCCAATTGACACATCCGATGTAGCCCAATGGCCCATCTGATACAGCAGACATACAAGCATAATATATAGGTAATTATAACTTAAAGAAGTAAATATATACAATAAATTAGTGAGACAAATGTTTTTCAATGATTCTACTTAAATCGCCCTTTAGCTGATCTATTAGAAATGGATCTAAGTTATATAGACCACTGCTAATATTCAAATTACTTTCTTTGGTGATCTGTATCAAAGCAGATTCAATTATGTTTCTGTTATAGGTGCTTTTACAATTTGTTATTGAAGAAGCACTCTCCCAATCAATTTGGTGAGCTTTTTCTGACAAATGCACAAACAAAGCATTAGACAATTGGCCATGTCTTACAGAGTATTTATGTTGCGATGTCGTACCTAGTAGCGTATCCTAGTAGCGATGTCGTATCCCATGAGACCTATCATCAGTTCTGTGGGATCCATTTCTTACAAACTCTCCAAATGGCTTACCAAAATCTTGTCCCCTTTGTTAGGAACTATCTCCTCTTCTCATTTGACAAATTCTCTTGATTTAGTTAACAAATTGAATAGTGTTCCTGTCACTCCTGATGTAAAGTTAATCAGTTTTGACGTTTGTTCCTTGTTCACAAAAGTACCGGTCGATGATATTCTCGATTATCTTGCTCGTGAACTAATGAGCCATGACTTACCTCTTTCTGCCGATATTATTGTCAGTCTTGTTAAGTTGTGCATTAAAGAATGTAAATTTACCTTTAATAATGAGTATTATTTACAGACTTTTGGAATGGCAATGGGGAATCCTCTATCGCCATTGCTCTCAAACCTGTACATGGAATTCTTTGAAAAGAAATTTGTTTCAAAAATAACTCCTGGAATCATTCCTTGGTTTAGATATGTTGATGATATCTTGTGTATTTGGCCTTCAGATGTAAACACAGACGAATTTGTAGCCAAACTTAATGACCAAGTCACCTCCATAAAATTTACTATGGAGACTGAAATTGATAAATGTTTGCCATTCTTAGATGTGCTTATTCATAGGGAAAACTCTTCATTAAAGTTTTGTGTTTACAGAAAACCTACAAACAATTTATCTTATGTTCATTATTTTTCAGGGCATAAATACAATGTAAAAAAGTCAATTTTTTCTTCAATGTATCTAAGAGCTCTTCGAGTTGTGAGTCCAGAATTCTTAGATGAAGAATTTAAGAATATTGATTCGATTGGTCTTAAGCTTTGTTACCCACTGAATTTTTTGGAAGTTTGTCGTAACAAAGCTCGTCGTACATATTATAATAATGTATGCAGTGAAAGGATTCGCCCAAAGAATGTGTTATGTTTACCATATTTCTCTGGGTTTGAGAATATTGTCAAGGCCTTGAAACTTTTTAATATAGATGTAATGTTTAGCTACGAAAACACTGTTGGTAAGCTATTAGTAAGGAACAGCCCTCGTAGTGATAATTGCGTCATTTATAAAATACCTTGTAAGGAATGTAATAAGTTCTATGTCGGGCAAACATCTAAAGATTTAAAATGTAGAATATCGCAACATAAATACTCTGTAAGACATGGCCAATTGTCTAATGCTTTGTTTGTGCATTTGTCAGAAAAAGCTCACCAAATTGATTGGGAGAGTGCTTCTTCAATAACAAATTGTAAAAGCACCTATAACAGAAACATAATTGAATCTGCTTTGATACAGATCACCAAAGAAAGTAATTTGAATATTAGCAGTGGTCTATATAACTTAGATCCATTTCTAATAGATCAGCTAATGGGCGATTTAAGTAGAATCATTGAAAAACATTTGTCTCACTAATTTATTGTATATATTTACTTCTTTAAGTTATAATTACCTATATATTATGCTTGTATGTCTGCTGTATCAGATGGGCCATTGGGCTACATCGGATGTGTCAATTGGGTGCATCTGATGGGCCAATGGGCCGTCTGCGTTGTCCAAGTATTGTACCTCACCTTACTTCACCACTCCTTCCTGCCTATTTATACCCATCACTCGATCTGTAAAATGACCTTCTGAAGATGTATTTAATATACGAAAGTACTTAAGGAAATTTCCTGTTTCATTTTTCCTCCGTGGTCTGACATTGTCACATTCTTAATCACGTGTTTATTTTCGTGATATACACACACACACATATATATATATATATATATATATATATATATATATATATATATATATATATATATATATATATATATATATATATATATATATATATATATATATATATATATATATATATATATATATATATATATATTCTACTTTTAGTTAGCACCTGGTTATATCCTCTTATGGTGAGAATATACCACCTCACCATAAGAGGATATATATAATATTCTATATGTGTACAAACCCAAGGAGGGAGTGGGAGAGCGCCCGGTGTTGTGTATACATGCTCAAGTCTGGCTGGTCGGTTGCCTCCCACCGGCTTCTCTACCATTTACCCTGATCTCTACCGTTTTGCAGGGAATACTGAAGTCACTTCAGTCTTATTAAAAAAAATCCCTGTTAATAAATAGTGAAGTTAACCAATTGTCAATTTACATAAATCGATGCATGGCATATGCTTTTACAGTATATGCTTTTATAAGATTGAAATATCTGATGGCGAAAGAGAATGCTACAGGCAGGTGAGTGTGGGGAGCGTAGTGGTTGGTGACGATGGGTCGTGGAGGCTGCGTCTGGCGGCCATCTGGTCTAAAGGAACACTCAACATCACCAGGCCGCTCTGGCTGCGTCCTGACTATACTCTCAGAGGCAGCAGTGTTAGGATTGCATGTGTGGAGGTAAATTAATCTTTATCTTTTATATTATATTTTGGTATATGAAATCTAGACAATAGGTTTGGGCGCATTTTCTAATGCTTGTTGCCTCTCTTCACCTAGTAGTAAATATGTACAGTCGCAGTCAAAAGTCTCTTTCATGGGTAGGGAAAGAGGGGTGTTAAACTTTGCAACATTACTTTCCAAGGTGCCAAGATGTTTCAAGTATTACCACATTTTGTTTTCACATTATCGACAAAGTAATATTTGAGTTATATTTTTTAGTAAAACTTTTCTTTACCTTTCATAAATTTAAAGAATTCTATTTGATATCATAATTCTTTTTCGTGACGAAATGGAGCATATGATCAAATATAATCTAGGAAGCGTGTAGCACAAACCTAGGTTCCATTGACAAAAAGTAAACATCCAACATTAATGAAGGAAAACGCATGTCGCTTGTGTCATGGATTACGATTGGATCTTCAAACAGATTGTTATATGTTGTTATTTAATTATTTTAATATTATCACCTATTGTTTAAGTACTGTTTATTTCATTATGAATTCCTAGTAGTTACATACCAATACAATTTTGTACAGTGAATGTCCTTATTTGTGTTTAATATTAAGCTGTTTTATTGGCAAATAAAAGTGTAAATGGTATCTGAATCTTTGCTGGCTATACAAAGGGGGAGTGAGCAGGAGAAAGAGAGAGCAGTAGTAGCAGTCAGTTAAATGATGTCTTAAATTTCTTTTCTAAACCAAACTTATTTATTACCTAAGTGTAATTATCTAAGTGTAGTTACAGGATGAGAGCTTCGCTCATGGTGTCCATTTTCCCAGCACTCATCGCATTATATGACTTTTAAACTATTGACAGTTTTGGCTTCCACCACCTTCTCGCTTTACATGTTCCCACCTTCTACAGGTGGGAACATTCATTATCATTCTGTTTGCGAATGTGAATTTTCTTATATATTTTTCAGCAGCTTTGTTTAGTTAGCCTAAATCTACTACCTCTTGTTCTTGAAGTTCCACGTCTCAGAATTTCTTCCTTAGCATTTTTGCCGAATCCCGTTACTCTTTTGTACGCAGTGGTCATACCGTCTATTTTTCTTGTTTTCTAGTTTTAGCTTATTTAATTGCCCTAACCTCTCCTCGTAGTTCTTGTCTTACATTATTACACGGTTCCCCTCACTTGCAGGATACTCTTTTGGAGTCCTGAGGGACCCAGTACTCTTGAGAATGAAATATTTATTATAATTAGTGGGGAAATTGATTAGTTAGGAAAGTAGAATTCTCAGGAATAAGTTATGTTGAATTAACAGGCACATCTTATTGCCTGTCATGAAGTGTCTAAGAATTTGAAGAATTAATATTTCTTATATTATAGTTGCAACACCATGTATTTGCATGACTTTGCACCTTTTCCAGTTTGTAGATGTGCTTCTTATGATATGGGCACCATACAACCGCTGCATATTCCAACTTTGGTCTCACAAAGGTCATGAACAATTTCTTTGGTATTTCACCATGCATGTAATTTATAAACAATTCTAAAATTGGAAAATGTAGCATAGGCTCATCGCACAATGTTCTTTATGAGGTTTCCCAGGTGATAGTTTGCTATTTAGAAACACCCCCTAGATCTCTTTCTTTATCAGAATTATTTAAAGCTTTTTCACATAATTTGTAAGTTGTGTGTGATATATTTTCTCATAATCCACATTCCATAATATAGCATTTATTATCATTAAATTGTGTTTGCCAAGCAGTGCTCAATACACTTATTTTGTCCAGGTCTCCTTGAATGGCGTGACGATCGTCTAAGTTTGTCATCTTCCCTAGTGTTTTAGCATCATCAGCAAACATGTATATATAATTCCTCATTCCTTCTGGTAGGTCGTTTATGTAGTGTGACGGGTCTTGATCCTCAACTAGTCATCCCAGCAAAATCACCAGTTATACATCTGCGTACCTTATGAGGAGACGTTGTTCCATTAGAGCGCTTGACGATGCACGTCCTAAAGTGCCGCAGCTCTAGAGCTGCGGCACTAGAGTGGAGCTAGAAGCTCTACTCTAGAGCTTCTCTGTGTTAGAGTCCTACTCCTTTACCTAAATAGGGGAATAGATGATAGTGTTCACCTCTGGGGAGCACCTCAGTCGAACTACGGAGCAAAGATCCCATCGAAACACCCTTGGGTTAAGGGTGTACCAGTTATGCCAGTTGCTGTAAGGCTTCTGTGCTGGCTAGGGTTCGAATCTCCTGGTGGGAAATTGTACAATAGTTGAATAACTTCTCTTGCTTGTTTAGGCAAGTTGTGCATTAAGCATAGACACTGAGTTCTCCCATATTAACAGGAATTTGATGAAAGAACGTGAGTGACCTCTCACTAGCTCTAGTTGCCCTTGGGAGGTGGTGATCTTTGGGGGTTTAAATACCCCAAAATTACCATCTCTTTTAAGGGTCTGAGTTTGGTGCAGTAGGTTAAAGGCGTACCAGTTATGCCAGTTGCTGTAAGGCTTCTGTGCTGGTTAGGGTTCGAATCTCCTGGTGGGAAAGTGTACTAAATTTATATATATATATATATATATATATATATATATATATATATATATATATATATATATATATATATATATTGCACCCTTGCAATATATATATATATATATATATATATATATATATATATATATATATATATATATATATATATATATATATATATATATATATATATATATATATATATATTTGCACCCCGTAATGAGTGAGGTAACCTGACCACTTCCTCGTTTTCCCGCTGGCTTGTCTGTGGACACGAAAACTTAGTTTACTCAGGTCGGGTTGCTCGTCTATAAGGTTATATCAACAAGGTCGCCCACTTGACTCGCCTCCCTCTGCTTTCAAATAATATTTCCATACACAGTTTAGCACTTGTTTAATAGCAATGTGGTGTTCAGTAAACCCCACAACAATATGTAAAATAAACGACCGCTGGATGGAATGGAGTTACTCATGTCAACTCAGTCAAGGTCACCCGTTCTAGCGTCTGCCACATTACGAATGTAACAAATTGAGACGAACAAGTAGTTCCATGAAAGCACTGCCATCCAGGCAAGTTAACTTTGCTGTCTCACTTTATCAGTAAAAATATTATTGATATATTTATTCTTTTCCTATTAAATTTCTACAGCAATATCCTTTATTGGATTTCTGGTTATTAAAATAGAATCTGTCCACCAAACACACGATGAACCTAGAATGTTGCTGCAACGTTTTAACAAGTTGTATTCCTTCTAACAAATTGTAACAACTATACAGTAAATTGTAACAACTTTCTAAGTTGTAAGTTGTAACAACTTTCTAAGTTGTTACAACTTAGAGGTCGCGTGTAAACCGTTTTTTATTTATAAGCAAGGGGTTTGGCGGCTGTATGGATTGGATTTTGGCTTTTGTTTATGAGGACGGGCTGTAATATGTCATGAACGTTGGATGTGCTAAATCTTTCGAATTTTTAACATCAATATATTTGTTATTTAAAAATGTAATTTACTAGTGTAAAAACGTATTTACGTGTGTGTGTATAAATCTATTTATAATTATATATTGAAACAAACACGAATGTCAAAGACAAATAAAGCATTAACCAGAAAATAGAACGTAGCAACTCTTTTGACCAATGAAAATGTTTGAAACTATCACTTTCTATCTTTCTTTTTGCTATCATTCTTTCATAAAACGAAATTATTTACTATTATGTACAAAAAACAGCTTCTTGCAATACGTCCTCCGGTAAGATGAATATATTGTTATATAATAGTAAATGCGGCGTGTTGTTGAACATATTTTTACTGCATAAATGTTAATCAATTACTTATTTATAATCCAATATATTAGATTAGCAAATTCTGTCCATATTCCATGGAATATAAATAGGGAATTCAAACCGATTCATAGACACGCAGTCAACTGTGTTACTACTCCATGTATATATATTTAAAACAGAAACGGACTTATGGCCGAGATTGTACAGTACATACCTGGGAGTTAGGCAACTCTAGTAAGTTACTTCAGGGGGGCTCAACCACTTGGGCTGAACGGTAGAACGACGGTCTCGCTTCATGCAGGTCGGCGTTCGATCCCCGACCGTCCAAGTGGTTGGGCACCATTCCTTCCCCCCCCCCCCTCCCCGCCCCGTCCCATCCCAGATCCTTATCCTGACCCCGTCCCAGTGATATATAGTCGTAATGGCTTGGGGCTTTCTCCTGATAACTTCAACTCCTGGGGGAACAACAACCTTGGTTAGGTCCTGTAAACCTAATAAACTTCTTATTATAAATAACGAGAATCTGGGTACAAATTTTGTGCTCTCAGATCAAGTTCTTACATATTCTATGCGATTCTATTTCTGGTTTTATAACACTCAAATACTGCCCGCAGGGATGGTATAAAGTCGTGACACTAATGAAGCCATGTTAAGCAATACTTTCCATGATGTTCAACACAACTTGATTTGTATTATTTTGAACTTGGTCTCTATATCTCCAAAACGGTTTGCAAACATACAGCAGCAGCAATAACCAAAATTTCAGCATCAATAACCAAAATTTCAGCGTCAATAACCAAAGTTTCATATATAGTCTTCTAGCGCTAATATTGAGAGCAATATATATATTGTTCAAATGTACTGACACTGAAATTCACTTTTACAGAAGAAAATACAGTGGTGACTGAAACGAGTGTGTTATCACTGTTCACTCTTCAGAGTGTATGTGGGGAAATCTACCGGTGATTGATTGTTAATTCAAGAGATTGTATTTATTACTTATATAATACTTGTGAGTGGGCAGTATTTTTATAATTTATTTTCACTGGTAAACTTCCCCTCACACATTTTTTGGTGTTTCATAATTCAGTTTATCACACCGTACTGAAACAGTTGATATAATTATACTATACTGTAATTGAATAGTTAGTAGTACTGCTACAATTTGTTATATATAATTTAAATCGGCCTCAGCTGTTGTGTAGTGTTGGCTGGTCATCCAACATGAGACACCTGTGAAACGTGTACTCTGATCTGGCCCAGTGATAATAGCGTCCGCGTGGTCCAGGACCTAGATTCAGGAAGCTCTGTGTATTTCTTCGTAAGTGGGTTTGCTACGAAGGTTCCTAAGTGCGCCCTAAGAAGATGCTTAGGTGCGATTCAATAAGGTATACTTAGGAAGAAAATTGTTGGTTCACCTGCGTGCCGATAGAGGTCACTACTGTGTTTCGTTTGGCCAATCAGAGAGCAGCAACATTCTTCATATTGAAGATTTAGGGCTGGCTTATGGGAGCTCTACTGCCTCCTATTTACGTCGAATTTTCTTATAAAATTAGTATATTTCGAAGTTAAAACAATGTTTTTTCAACTTCTACAGCCAGCACCGACATTGTAGTAAACAAATATGTTACATTTGTTGTTTACCTACGTAATTCTAAGAGATACTGTGTAGCTGTCCTTGTTGCTCGGAAGATGCGCTGACAATTATTGTATATATTTACTGAATTTACCCAAAGGCCACTAACTATCTAGTGACCTCGAAGAGGACAGAAAGCCGGCGGCTTGTTAAAGGGCCCGCCAATTGTCTTAATGATATTTTTTAGCTGGAATTTGGCATTTACGGCTTCAGCGGGTAGGCGGTTCCATGGGTTTATAGCCCTCTTGGTGGAAAAAAAACATCTGTTTTCAGTCCTACTTGAGAGAACATACTCTCCAACACTATATCTGTGATTGTCCTGTTATCAGTGACTTCATACCAAATGGTATGAGGTATTTTGAGCTCTGTAATTACTTCATACACTCAGGAATATTGGAAGATATTCTTGTGCTGCACCCAGATTTTGCCAGTGGAGGCTAATAGATCAGCATTAAGTATTTTGTTCTCTCCTAATTCCATGTATGACTGGCCATCCTGTGAGGTGAGGATGTTGGGTGAGCTTGTAGCTGGTTTTTGATCTACACTGTGTGGTCCTTTATACAGAATAGGGTAGCAGCACATTGCTGTGTATACCTAAACATGTTTAAAAATACATTGTTTGAGAGGAGTCTGGTAGAAACTGGTAAGAGTAATTATAATATAATGTTTCCATGATTCAGTGCTTACCTCTTGTAAAAATTGCTTAGAGTTGTTTAGTCAGAGTTGATTTGTTTTTTGTATTGAGGCTGGTATTTTCTAAATTGATTCCATGTACAGTATGTCTAACCATCCTGTGAGATGGGAGTATTAGATAAACTTATAGCTAGTTTTTTATCTACACTGTGTAATATTCCATATAGAATAGGGTAGCAGCACATTGCTGTGTATACCTAATCTTCTTAATAAAAAAAATCAGTAATAAAGATTTTAAATTATAGTTTGTATTATTACAAATACAGTACTGTATTATCCTTATTAAATCATGTTGACCATGGATCATTAAGATCTCATGTTGATATGTAATACAAGTCATATTTCTTTTGAACTGCTAATCCATGCTAATCATTCATTAAATTGTGCATTATGTCTCAATTTTTCACTTCCTTGGATATACTGTACAGTACAAAAAGATAGGATAAAAATAAATCAGTAATATTTCTTTCATTATATTTTTCATTTAAATAACTGTATCAATATTTTTACAGCTGACAGGATTTGTTTTCCCATACAGGTGCATTATTTGTTAAAAAAAATTTGCTTTATTGTTACACACAATGGTGCTACATAGCCTTCCCAGCTTGGTGTCTTCTTTTAATACTTACTGATTAAAAAATAAATAATAAATACATTTTATTCAGGAAAAGTACATACAGTTGATTTACAAACATAATGTTGGATTTATAGGCAGAGCTAGTACATACAATACCTAAAGCCACTAATACTCATAGCATTTCGGGCAAGGTGTGGGGGAAAAAAACAGACTAAAACTTAATAGTAATCGGGATTAGGTATAAATTGTGTTGAAAGAAGGAATAAAAAATTCAAAAAGGGGGTTAACATAGCATAAATTAGCAATTGCACATATTGGTGAACAGCGTTGTTTAAAAAATAGCAAGACATGGGTTGACATTTAGGAGGTAAGTTAGGTTACATGGAGTTAATTAGGCAGTACTTGGTTTAACTCTTAAACTGGTTGAGAGAGGTACAGCCTTTGACATGATTCGGGAGGTCATTCCACATTCTGGGTCCCTTGATTTGTAGAGCACTTCTAGTTTGGTTACACACAGCCAAATTGAGTAACAGGAAGAGGTCTTGGACACAAATTTGTTCCATGCTAAATGTAGAGGAATCAGCTGAGTATTCCTCAAATAAAATAAGTAGCCTCAGCTTATAAGGTAAATAAAATAAGCATTTCTCAAATAAGTAGCTGCCTCACCTCACTGCCTTACTGCTACCTCGCCTTCCCGGCATGGTGCCTTCTTTTGATAATTACTTGTTCCACACCCAAATTGTATAACAGGAAGAGGTCTTGGACCCCTACTTCCCTCTCTCTTTTTTAATAATCTATATAGTCATAATTATAGCTTTAAGTATTCAATGAATAAAGTTTTTGACATTTTTACCCTTCTCCTTACCTAACATCATTTGTGCAGCATATTTTTATTTTATGTCTCACCCAGATTTAATTTCAAAATAAAACCAAACTAAATAAATTAGAAATGGGTATGTATAGCTAAGGTACACCCTTACTACTAGGTGAACAGGGGCATTTGGTGATAGTAAATGATCCCATCAGGCAGGGCTCATCACCTTCTCTCATATTTCATGTTCACCAGTGTTTATTTACTTAATAACTACTGGTATAATATCTTGCTATTATAAAACTAATTCTACTATCATCAAACACATATTTACTTCAAGTTTCAAGCAGAGAATGCATATATAACTAACACGAAGGATTCCTCTACACTAGATTCACCAGCTATAATATTTTGGTCATGTTCCAATATCATAAATCGATCCCAGTGTTATGTAGTAGAGAAAAAATGACTTATATCCAGTTTACGTAAAGCTACGAGTGGTCGAAACCACACTTAAATCCCGGAATGTACTTACGAAGGTTTTTCCACTTAGGGTAGTTAATTGAATACGGACGTAGCCGCCACGAAGGCGCTAAGACGGAAAACGCTCTTAGCTAAGAGGAAAAACCTTCGTAAGTACCTTCCTGAATCCGGCCCCTGGAGTGTACCAGCCTCACTGATGTCTCATGCGGTCACAATTTACCTGCCAAGAAGTTACGCCATAAAAACTGACGATAACATATAAAGTACAGGTGTCACACATGAAACTTAGATAATTAATAATGTACCACAGGGTTAAACAACTCGGTGAAACAATACCCTTTCGGGTGATGTATCAAGCAGCGTAACGATTTAATCCTAGATGCATAATAATGGCCAAAATTAATGTACTAATATAAAAACCCGAACTCTGCATCTCTCTTAGTTCTGTCAAGTCTTTGGCAAATAATAGTGATTAATGTGAGTCACGATGTGATCTAGGACTTGCTGGTAGTTTGTGGTCACAGTGGTAGGCTTAATGTCGGCTCAACGACCCCGTGAAGTTTCATCTCTACCATCTTCCCATCTTCAGCACATTTCACTCAATGGCTGCCCCCTCCTACCTCCTCGGACCTACGCTTGAGGTGTTAAATTATTGAAGAAGGGTACGAAAGCTTTTGTGTAATCTTAAATCGTTATTAAGTGTATAATTTTATTGAGATAGTCAATTTTATTGGGTTACCAGCTCTGAGACTGGTGGATTTTATATTAAATAAGTAAGAAACGTTTGTACCTCTCATATTAACTCTAGCGTATAACTCACCAAATACATAATTAACTCCATACATGTGTGTAGCAACATCCCACGTCCCATCAAATAACGAATAAAGTAACATCAAAGGTAACATCGCACGTTAAGAAGAAAGAATTACATAAAGCACTTTAAAAAGTATATAGTTTTCGTATGGTCATATTACTTAACAGACAACTTTGTTCCAAATGTTTCTTTAGACTTTTAGTAACAAAATAATTTAGATGTAGATACTTCAATACAATTTAAAAAAAAAACAGAGCCAGGAAATTAAAGCAAAACAAATACTTTATTTACTTGCTTTACAGAAAGTTGGAATTTTCGAGTTTACCAATGGCAGAAGTCTCCATGAGTCCACTGGGTACATCGCAGACATGCTAAACATTGCTATTAAATATCTGAATCTGACTGCCAGCCTTGTGTTGACGCAAGGAGCTGGAGCCCTTAACCCAGACGGCTCCTGGAACGGTGTTGTTGGAGTCTTGAGTAGACGAGTAAGTGTGCTCTTTGAGTAAGTATGTTCTCTGTTAAGTATGTTATCTGATGAAAATGTTCTCTGATGCTTATGTTATTTGATGAGAATGTTCTCTGTTGAGTATATTTTCTGATGAGTATGTTCTCAGATGAGTGAGAACCTGTGTATTCTCTGCGGAATTGGTACTTGTATATTCTCTGAAGAGTATGTGTTCTGATGGTTTGATATGTTCTGTAATAATTGTGTATGTTCTCTGAAATATATTATACATTATAAAGTTAGAACAAATCATTCCGTAAACATGGCAGGTTCATCAGTAATATATAATAGGAAATGGGAAATAATTCAAAATGTAAAGTTATAGTCATATGGCATAAGAAACTCCGAAAGAGATGAGAAATCTTCCCCTACAAAGTAGAGGAATCACATACTACAAAGAACCTTGGAAAATTTAAAACGTAATCACAGGACCAGCGTCAGATCTTCTCTACCACCTTAGTGTTGCATACAACATATTCTGATAGTAATATATCGGTCACTTTGCGTACTTAGGCTCTATAATATAATGAAGGATGTACTTGTATACTAGAGACAGGAGCACCTAACGCTGTATATATGTCATAGATGTACTGTAGACATTAGAATCATGACTAAGATATTCACAATACCCTAACCCTCGCACACACAAAAAGAAACATGATGTTCATTCATAGGGAGCTGGTCGGCCGAGCGGACAGTACGCTGGACTTGTGATCCTGTGGTTCCGGGTTCGATCCCGGGCGCCGGCGAGAAACAATTGGCAGAGTTTCTTTCACCCTATGCCTCTGTTACCTAGCAGTAAAATAGGTACCTGGGTGTTAGCTGTCACGGGCTGCTTCCTGGGGGTGAAGGCCTGGTCGAGGACCGGGCCGCGGGGACACTAAAAGCCCCGAAATCATCTCAAGATAACCTCAAGATAGTTCAACAAGACTGATGGGAGAAGCAAAGCGAACACATTATAATGGACGGAGCACGATGAATGGGCCATAGTGAATGGATCATACAGTACTAGTCAAATGTATGCGCCACGCTGCTCCAGGCGGCGCACACTTATAACAAAAAATGAATGACGGTCTTGTGGTCGAAACATTTTAGACAGAAGTATGCAATGGCTACATGACGTCACAACACGCGTTAACACTCTGGGGTGACCAAAATACCATAACCAGTAGCCTCCTGGCTGTTGTCGTGAGCAGTTGTATGTTGGACGTTGCTCGGTGGCAGTCTGGTGTCTAAAGCACATTTTAGTGATTCATGTGGAATAACATTGTCGTGGTAGCACCTAACAGAGAAACCATTGCTCAGAACATTGTTTTAAAGAAAGCATGTCACCAAAGTTAGGAAATAAGTTAATTGTCTGGTATAGCCGAAAGAATCCAGCATATATATAGCATCCAGGTGAACTGGATGAGCACCTCCAAAGGATACCTGATCAACCAGGCTGTGACTCATACGTCAGGCTGCGAGCAGCCGCGTCCAACAGCCTGGTTGATCAGTCCGGCAACCAGGAGGCCTGGTCGACGACCGGGCCGCGGGGACGCTAAGCCCCGGAAGCACCTCAAGGTAACCTCAAGGTAAGGTAGCCAAGTCAACGAGAAAATTTTGTGGTCGTTCTCTAGGAGGAAATACTTTAAATCCACCTATACTATAAATAGGAGGAAATATTGCTTCTGTTGAGAAGCAATCACAAAAAAAAACATCAGTTTGGTCGTCACAGGAACACATTTTCAACGTCTGCCCATGCAGTAACATGCAGGTACTCCCCGATGAACATGCAGTAACATGCAGGTACTCCCCGATGAACATGCAGTAACATGCAGGTACTCCCCGATGAACATGCAGTAACATGCAGGTACTCCCCGATGAACATGCAGTAACATGCAGGTACTCCCCGATGAACATGCAGTAACATGCAGGTACTCCCCGATGAACATGCAGTAACATGCAGGTACTCCCCGATGAACATGCAGTAACATGCAGGTACACCCCGATGAACATGCAGTAACATGCAGGTACTCCCCGATGAACATGCAGTAACATGCAGGTACTCCCCGATGAACATGCAGTAACATGCAGGTACTCCCCGATGAACATGCAGTAACATGCAGGTACTCCCCGATGAACATGCAGTAACATGCAGGTACTCCCCGATGAACATGCAGTAACATGCAGGTACTCCCCGATGAACATGCAGTAACATGCAGGTACACCCCGATGAACATGCAGTAACATGCAGGTACTCCCCGATGAACATGCAGTAACATGCAGGTACTCCCCGATGAACATGCAGTAACATGCAGGTACTCCCCGATGAACATGCAGTAACATGCAGGTACTCCCCGATGAACATGCAGTAACATGCAGGTACTCCCCGATGAACATGCAGTAACATGCAGGTACTCCCCGATGAACATGCAGTAACATGCAGGTACTCCCCGATGAACATGCAGTAACATGCAGGTACTCCCCGATGAACATGCAGTAACATGCAGGTACTCCCCGATGAACATGCAGTAACATGCAGGTACTCCCCGATGAACATGCAGTAACATGCAGGTACTCCCCGATGAACATGCAGTAACATGCAGGTACTCCCCGATGAACATGCAGTAACATGCAGGTACTCCCCGATGAACATGCAGTAACATGCAGGTACTCCCCGATGAACATGCAGTAACATGCAGGTACTCCCCGATGAACATGCAGTAACATGCAGGTACTCCCCGATGAACATGCAGTAACATGCAGGTACTCCCCGATGAACATGCAGTAACATGCAGGTACACCCCGATGAACATGCAGTAACATGCAGGTACACCCCGATGAACATGCAGTAACATGCAGGTACACCCCGATGAACATGCAGTAACATGCAGGTACACCCCGATGAACATGCAGTAACATGCAGGTACTCCCCGATGAACATGCAGTAACATGCAGGTACTCCCCGATGAACATGCAGTAACATGCAGGTACTCCCCGATGAACATGCAGTAACATGCAGGTACTCCCCGATGAACATGCAGTAACATGCAGGTACTCCCCGATGAACATGCAGTAACATGCAGGTACTCCCCGATGAACATGCAGTAACATGCAGGTACTCCCCGATGAACATGCAGTAACATGCAGGTACTCCCCGATGAACATGCAGTAACATGCAGGTACTCCCCGATGAACATGCAGTACATGCAGGTACTCCCGATGAACATGCATAACATGCAGGTACATTGCCCCGATGAACATGCAGTAACATGCAGGTACTCCCCGATGAACATGCAGTAACATGCAGGTACTCCCCGATGAACATGCAGTACATGCAGGTACTCCCCGATGAACATGCAGTAACATGCAGGTACTCCCGATGAACATGCAGTAACATGCAGGTACTACCCCGATGAACATGCAGTAACATGCAGGTACTCCCCGATGAACATGCAGTAACATGCAGGTACTCCCCGATGAACATGCAGTAACATGCAGGTACTCCCCGATGAACATGCAGTAACATGCAGGTACTCCCCGATGAACATGCAGTAACATGCAGGTACTCCCGCCCGATGAACATGCAGTAACATGCAGGTACTTCCCCGATGAACATGCAGTAACATGCAGTACTCCCCGATGAACATGCAGTAACATGCAGGTACTCCCCGATGAACATGCAGTAACATGCAGGTACTCCCCGATGAACATGCAGTAACATGCAGGTACTCCCCGATGAACATGCAGTAACATGCAGGTACTCCCCGATGAACATGCAGTAACATGCAGGTACTCCCCGATGAACATGCAGTAACATGCAGGTACTCCCCGATGAACATGCAGTAACATGCAGGTACTCCCCGATGAACATGCAGTAACATGCAGGTACTCCCCGATGAACATGCAGTAACATGCAGGTACTCCCCGATGAACATGCAGTAACATGCAGGTACTCCCCGATGAACATGCAGTAACATGCAGGTACTCCCCGATGAACATGCAGTAACATGCAGGTACTCCCCGATGAACATGCAGTAACATGCAGGTACTCCCCGATGAACATGCAGTAACATGCAGGTACTCCCCGATGAACATGCAGTAACATGCAGGTACTCCCCGATGAACATGCAGTAACATGCAGGTACTCCCCGATGAACATGCAGTAACATGCAGGTACTCCCCGATGAACATGCAGTAACATGCAGGTACTCCCCGATGAACATGCAGTAACATGCAGGTACTCCCCGATGAACATGCAGTAACATGCAGGTACTCCCCGATGAACATGCAGTAACATGCAGGTACTCCCCGATGAACATGCAGTAACATGCAGGTACTCCCCGATGAACATGCAGTAACATGCAGGTACTCCCCGATGAACATGCAGTAACATGCAGGTACTCCCCGATGAACATGCAGTAACATGCAGGTACTCCCCGATGAACATGCAGTAACATGCAGGTACTCCCCGATGAACATGCAGTAACATGCAGGTACTCCCCGATGAACATGCAGTAACATGCAGGTACTCCCCGATGAACATGCAGTAACATGCAGGTACTCCCCGATGAACATGCAGTAACATGCAGGTACTCCCCGATGAACATGCAGTAACATGCAGGTACTCCCCGATGAACATGCAGTAACATGCAGGTACTCCCCGATGAACATGCAGTAACATGCAGGTACTCCCCGATGAACATGCAGTAACATGCAGGTACTCCCCGATGAACATGCAGTAACATGCAGGTACTCCCCGATGAACATGCAGTAACATGCAGGTACTCCCCGATGAACATGCAGTAACATGCAGGTACTCCCCGATGAACATGCAGTAACATGCAGGTACTCCCCGATGAACATGCAGTAACATGCAGGTACTCCCCGATGAACATGCAGTAACATGCAGGTACTCCCCGATGAACATGCAGTAACATGCAGGTACTCCCCGATGAACATGCAGTAACATGCAGGTACTCCCCGATGAACATGCAGTAACATGCAGGTACTCCCCGATGAACATGCAGTAACATGCAGGTACTCCCCGATGAACATGCAGTAACATGCAGGTACTCCCCGATGAACATGCAGTAACATGCAGGTACTCCCCGATGAACATGCAGTAACATGCAGGTACTCCCCGATGAACATGCAGTAACATGCAGGTACTCCCCGATGAACATGCAGTAACATGCAGGTACTCCCCGATGAACATGCAGTAACATGCAGGTACTCCCCGATGAACATGCAGTAACATGCAGGTACTCCCCGATGAACATGCAGTAACATGCAGGTACTCCCGATGAACATGCAGTAACATGCAGGTACTCCCCGATGAACATGCAGTAACATGCAGGTACTCCCCGATGAACATGCAGTAACATGCAGGTACTCCCGATGAACATGCAGTAACATGCAGGTACTCCCCGATGAACATGCAGTAACATGCAGGTACTCCCCGATGAACATGCAGTAACATGCAGGTACTCCCCGATGAACATGCAGTAACATGCAGGTACTCCCCGATGAACATGCAGTAACATGCAGGTACTACCCCGATGAACATGCAGTAACATGCAGGTACTACCCCGATGAACATGCAGTAACATGCAGGTACTCCCCGATGAACATGCAGTAACATGCAGGTACTCCCCGATGAACATGCAGTAACATGCAGGTACTCCCCGATGAACATGCAGTAACATGCAGGTACTCCCCGATGAACATGCAGTAACATGCAGGTACTCCCCGATGAACATGCAGTAACATGCAGGTACTCCCCGATGAACATGCAGTAACATGCAGGTACTCCCCGATGAACATGCAGTAACATGCAGGTACTACCCCGATGAACATGCAGTAACATGCAGGTAACTCCCCGATGAACATGCAGTAACATGCAGGTACTCCCCGATGAACATGCAGTAACATGCAGGTACTCCCCGATGAACATGCAGTACATGCAGGTACTCCCCGATGAACATGCAGTAACATGCAGGTACGCCCCGATGAACATGCAGTTAACATGCAGGTACTCCCCGATGAACATGCAGTAACATGCAGGTACTCCCCGATGAACATGCAGTAACATGCAGGTACTCCCCGATGAACATGCAGTAACATGCAGGTACTCCCCGATGAACATGCAGTAAACATGCAGGTACCCCCGATGAACATGCAGTAACATGCAGGTACCCCCGATGAACATGCAGTAACATGCAGGTACTCCCGATGAACATGCAGTAACATGCAGGTACTCCCCGATGAACATGCAGTAACATGCAGGTACTCCCGATGAACATGCAGTAACATGCAGGTACTCCCCGATGAACATGCAGTAACATGCAGGTACTCCCCGATGAACATGCAGTAACATGCAGGTACTCCCCGATGAACATGGCAGTAACATGCAGGTACTCCCCGATGAACATGCAGTAACATGCAGGACTCCCCGATGAACATGCAGTAACATGCAGGTACTCCCGATGAACATGCAGGAAACATGCAGGTACTCCCCGATGAACATGCAGTAACATGCAGGTACTCCCCGATGACATGCAGTTAACATGCAGGTACTCCCCGATGAACATGCAGTAACATGCAGGTACTCCCCGATGAACATGCAGTAACATGCAGGTACTCCCCGATGAACATGCAGTAACATGCAGGTACTCCCCGATGAACATGCAGTAACATGCAGGTACTCCCCGATGAACATGCAGTAACATGCAGGTACTCCCCGATGAACATGCAGTAACATGCAGGTACTCCCCGATGAACATGCAGTAACATGCAGGTACTCCCCGATGAACATGCAGTAACATGCAGGTACTCCCCGATGAACATGCAGTAACATGCAGGTACTCCCCGATGAACATGCAGTAACATGCAGGTACACCCCGATGAACATGCAGTAACATGCAGGTACACCCCGATGAACATGCAGTAACATGCAGGTACTCCCCGATGAACATGCAGTAACATGCAGGTACTCCCCGATGAACATGCAGTAACATGCAGGTACTCCCCGATGAACATGCAGTAACATGCAGGTACACCCCGATGAACATGCAGTAACATGCAGGTACTCCCCGATGAACATGCAGTAACATGCAGGTACACCCCGATGAACATGCAGTAACATGCAGGTACTCCCCGATGAACATGCAGTAACATGCAGGTACTCCCCGATGAACATGCAGTAACATGCAGGTACTCCCCGATGAACATGCAGTAACATGCAGGTACTCCCCGATGAACATGCAGTAACATGCAGGTACTCCCCGATGAACATGCAGTAACATGCAGGTACTCCCCGATGAACATGCAGTAACATGCAGGTACTCCCCGATGAACATGCAGTAACATGCAGGTACTCCCCGATGAACATGCAGTAACATGCAGGTACTCCCCGATGAACATGCAGTAACATGCAGGTACTCCCCGATGAACATGCAGTAACATGCAGGTACTCCCCGATGAACATGCAGTAACATGCAGGTACTCCCCGATGAACATGCAGTAACATGCAGGTACTCCCCGATGAACATGCAGTAACATGCAGGTACTCCCCGATGAACATGCAGTAACATGCAGGTACACCCCGATGAACATGCAGTAACATGCAGGTACACCCCGATGAACATGCAGTAACATGCAGGTACTCCCCGATGAACATGCAGTAACATGCAGGTACACCCCGATGAACATGCAGTAACATGCAGGTACTCCCCGATGAACATGCAGTAACATGCAGGTACTCCCCGATGAACATGCAGTAACATGCAGGTACACCCCGATGAACATGCAGTAACATGCAGGTACTCCCCGATGAACATGCAGTAACATGCAGGTACCCCGATGAACATGCAGTAACATGCAGGTACTCCCCGATGAACATGCAGTAACATGCAGGTACACCCCGATGAACATGCAGTAACATGCAGGTACACCCCGATGAACATGCAGTAACATGCAGGTACTCCCCGATGAACATGCAGTAACATGCAGGTACTCCCCGATGAACATGCAGTAACATGCAGGTACTCCCCGATGAACATGCAGTAACATGCAGGTACACCCCGATGAACATGCAGTAACATGCAGGTACACCCCGATGAACATGCAGTAACATGCAGGTACTCCCCGATGAACATGCAGTAACATGCAGGTACTCCCCGATGAACATGCAGTAACATGCAGGTACTCCCCGATGAACATGCAGTAACATGCAGGTACTCCCCGATGAACATGCAGTAACATGCAGGTACTCCCCGATGAACATGCAGTAACATGCAGGTACTCCCCGATGAACATGCAGTAACATGCAGGTACTCCCCGATGAACATGCAGTAACATGCAGGTACTCCCCGATGAACATGCAGTAACATGCAGGTACTCCCCGATGAACATGCAGTAACATGCAGGTACTCCCCGATGAACATGCAGTAACATGCAGGTACTCCCCGATGAACATGCAGTAACATGCAGGTACTCCCCGATGAACATGCAGTAACATGCAGGTACTCCCCGATGAACATGCAGTAACATGCAGGTACTCCCCGATGAACATGCAGTAACATGCAGGTACTCCCCGATGAACATGCAGTAACATGCAGGTACTCCCCGATGAACATGCAGTAACATGCAGGTACTCCCCGATGAACATGCAGTAACATGCAGGTACTCCCCGATGAACATGCAGTAACATGCAGGTACTCCCCGATGAACATGCAGTAACATGCAGGTACTCCCCGATGAACATGCAGTAACATGCAGGTACTCCCCGATGAACATGCAGTAACATGCAGGTACTCCCCGATGAACATGCAGTAACATGCAGGTACTCCCCGATGAACATGCAGTAACATGCAGGTACTCCCCGATGAACATGCAGTAACATGCAGGTACTCCCCGATGAACATGCAGTAACATGCAGGTACTCCCCGATGAACATGCAGTAACATGCAGGTACTCCCCGATGAACATGCAGTAACATGCAGGTACTCCCCGATGAACATGCAGTAACATGCAGGTACTCCCCGATGAACATGCAGTAACATGCAGGTACTCCCCGATGAACATGCAGTAACATGCAGGTACTCCCCGATGAACATGCAGTAACATGCAGGTACTCCCCGATGAACATGCAGTAACATGCAGGTACTCCCCGATGAACATGCAGTAACATGCAGGTACTCCCCGATGAACATGCAGTAACATGCAGGTACTCCCCGATGAACATGCAGTAACATGCAGGTACTCCCCGATGAACATGCAGTAACATGCAGGTACTCCCCGATGAACATGCAGTAACATGCAGGTACTCCCCGATGAACATGCAGTAACATGCAGGTACTCCCCGATGAACATGCAGTAACATGCAGGTACTCCCCGATGAACATGCAGTAACATGCAGGTACTCCCCGATGAACATGCAGTAACATGCAGGTACTCCCCGATGAACATGCAGTAACATGCAGGTACTCCCCGATGAACATGCAGTAACATGCAGGTACTCCCCGATGAACATGCAGTAACATGCAGGTACTCCCCGATGAACATGCAGTAACATGCAGGTACTCCCCGATGAACATGCAGTAACATGCAGGTACTCCCCGATGAACATGCAGTAACATGCAGGTACTCCCCGATGAACATGCAGTAACATGCAGGTACTCCCCGATGAACATGCAGTAACATGCAGGTACTCCCCGATGAACATGCAGTAACATGCAGGTACTCCCGATGAACATGCAGTAACATGCAGGTACTCCCCGATGAACATGCAGTAACATGCAGGTACTCCCCGATGAACATGCAGTAACATGCAGGTACTCCCCGATGAACATGCAGTAACATGCAGGTACTCCCCGATGAACATGCAGTAACATGCAGGTACTCCCCGATGAACATGCAGTAACATGCAGGTACTCCCCGATGAACATGCAGTAACATGCAGGTACTCCCCGATGAACATGCAGTAACATGCAGGTACTCCCCGATGAACATGCAGTAACATGCAGGTACTCCCCGATGAACATGCAGTAACATGCAGGTACTCCCCGATGAACATGCAGTAACATGCAGGTACTCCCCGATGAACATGCAGTAACATGCAGGTACTCCCCGATGAACATGCAGTAACATGCAGGTACTCCCCGATGAACATGCAGTAACATGCAGGTACTCCCCGATGAACATGCAGTAACATGCAGGTACTCCCCGATGAACATGCAGTAACATGCAGGTACTCCCCGATGAACATGCAGTAACATGCAGGTACTCCCCGATGAACATGCAGTAACATGCAGGTACTCCCCGATGAACATGCAGTAACATGCAGGTACTCCCCGATGAACATGCAGTAACATGCAGGTACTCCCCGATGAACATGCAGTAACATGCAGGTACTCCCCGATGAACATGCAGTAACATGCAGGTACTCCCCGATGAACATGCAGTAACATGCAGGTACTCCCCGATGAACATGCAGTAACATGCAGGTACTCCCCGATGAACATGCAGTAACATGCAGGTACTCCCCGATGAACATGCAGTAACATGCAGGTACTCCCCGATGAACATGCAGTAACATGCAGGTACTCCCCGATGAACATGCAGTAACATGCAGGTACTCCCCGATGAACATGCAGTAACATGCAGGTACTCCCGATGAACATGCAGTAACATGCAGGTACTCCCCGATGAACATGCAGTAACATGCAGGTACTCCCCGATGAACATGCAGTAACATGCAGGTACCCCCGATGAACATGCAGTAACATGCAGGTACACCCCGATGAACATGCAGTAACATGCAGGTACTCCCCGATGAACATGCAGTAACATGCAGGTACACCCCGATGAACATGCAGTAACATGCAGGTACTCCCCGATGAACATGCAGTAACATGCAGGTACTCCCCGATGAACATGCAGTAACATGCAGGTACTCCCCGATGAACATGCAGTAACATGCAGGACACCCCGATGAACATGCAGTAACATGCAGGTACCCCCGATGAACATGCAGTAACATGCAGGTACTCCCCGATGAACATGCAGTAACATGCAGGTACACCCCGATGAACATGCAGTAACATGCAGGTACACCCCGATGAACATGCAGTAACATGCAGGTACTCCCCGATGAACATGCAGTAACATGCAGGTACTCCCCGATGAACATGCAGTAACATGCAGGTACTCCCCGATGAACATGCAGTAACATGCAGGTACTCCCCGATGAACATGCAGTAACATGCAGGTACTCCCCGATGAACATGCAGTAACATGCAGGTACTCCCCGATGAACATGCAGTAACATGCAGGTACTCCCCGATGAACATGCAGTAACATGCAGGTACTCCCCGATGAACATGCAGTAACATGCAGGTACTCCCCGATGAACATGCAGTAACATGCAGGTACTCCCCGATGAACATGCAGTAACATGCAGGTACTCCCCGATGAACATGCAGTAACATGCAGGTACTCCCCGATGAACATGCAGTAACATGCAGGTACACCCCGATGAACATGCAGTAACATGCAGGTACTCCCCGATGAACATGCAGTAACATGCAGGTACTCCCCGATGAACATGCAGTAAACATGCAGGTACTCCCCGATGAACATGCAGTAACATGCAGGTACTCCCACCGCCATGAACATGCAGTAACATTGCAGGTACGATCCCCGTATGAACATGCCAGTAACATGCAGGTTACTCCCCGATGAACATGGCAGTAACATGCAGGTACTCCCCGATGGAACATGCAGTAACAGTGCATGGTACTCTCCCCGATGAACATGACAAGTAACCATCGCAGGTACTGACAGCCCCGATGAACATTGCAGTAACATGCCGGGTACTCCCCGCTGACATGCAGTAACATTGCAGGGACTCCCCCGATGAACATGCAGGTCACCCCTGCAGGTACTACCCCCGATGAAACATGCACGTAACATGCAGGTACTCCCACCCCGACCTGAACATGCAAGGACCATGCAGGTACTGTCCCTCGATGCAACATGCAGTAACCATGCAGGTACTCCCCGCTATGAACATGCAGTAACATGCAGGTACTCCCCGGCGTGAACATGCAGATAACATGCAGGTATCTCCACCCCGATGAACATGCAGTAACATGAAGGTAATCCAGATGAACATGCAGTAACATGCAGGTATCCCCGGATGAACTATGCAGGTAACAGCAGGTACTCCCCCGGAATGCAACATGCAGTAACATCGCAGGTACTCCCCGATGAAACATCGCAGTAACATGGTGCAGGTACTCCCCGAGGAACATGCAGTAAACTGCAGGTACTCCCCGATGAACATGCAGTAACATGCAGGTACTCCCCGATGAACATGCAGTAACATGCAGGTACTCCCCGATGAACATGCAGTAACATGCAGGTACTCCCCGATGAACATGCAGTAACATGCAGGTACTCCCCCGATGAACATGCAGTAACATGCAGGTACTCCCCGATGAACATGCACAGTAACATGCAGGTACTCCCCGATGAACATGCAGTAACACTGCAGGTACTCCCCGATGAACATGCAGTAACATGCAGGTACTCCCCGATGAACATGCAGTAACATGCAGGTACTCCCCGATGAACATGCAGTAACATGCAGGTACTCCCCGATGAACATGCAGTAACATGCAGGGTACTCCCCGATGAACATGCAGTAACATGCAGGTACTCCCCGATGAACATGCAGTAACATGCAGGTACTCCCCGATGAACATGCAGTAACATGCAGGTACTCCCCGATGAACATGCAGTAACATGCAGGTACTCCCCGATGAACATGCGTAACATGCAGGTACTCCCCGATGAACATGCAGTAACATGCAGGTACTCCTCCGATGAACATGCAGTAACATGCAGGTACTAGCCACCGCCCCGATGAACATGGCAGTACACATGGCAGGTTTACTCCCCCGATTGAACAGGCAGTAACATGCCGGTACTACCCCCGCGATGAACATGCAGTAACATCCGCAGGTAGCTACCCCGATGAACATGCATAGTGAACATGCAGGTACTCCCCGATGCAACATGCAGTAACATCGCAGAGTACTGCGCACTAACCCCGATTGAACATGCAGCTAACATGCAGGTACTCCCCGGCGATGAAGCATGCCGTAAACATGCAGGTAGCTCCCCCCCCGATGGACCTGGGCAGTAACAGTCAGGGTACTCCTCCGATGAACATGGCAGTAACATGCAGGTACTCCCCGATTGAACATAGCAGTAAATACATGGCAGGTACATCCCCCCCGCTGCGATGAACATCCGCAGTACACATGCAGGTACTCCCCGATGAACATGCAGCTAACATGCAGGTACTCCCCGATGAACATGCAGTAACATGCAGGTACTCCCCGATGAACATGCAGTAACATGCAGGTACTCCCCGATGAACATGCAGTAACATGCAGGTACTCCCCGATGAACATGCAGTAACATGCAGGTACTCCCCGATGAACATGCAGTAACATGCAGGTACTCCCCGATGAACATGCAGTAACATGCAGGTACTCCCCGATGAACATGCAGTAACATGCAGGTACTCCCCGATGAACATGCAGTAACATGCAGGTACTCCCCGATGAACATGCAGTAACATGCAGGTACTCCCCGATGAACATGCAGTAACATGCAGGTACTCCCCGATGAACATGCAGTAACATGCAGGTACTCCCCGATGAACATGCAGTAACATGCAGGTACTCCCCGATGAACATGCAGTAACATGCAGGTACTCCCCGATGAACATGCAGTAACATGCAGGTACTCCCCGATGAACATGCAGTAACATGCAGGTACTCCCCGATGAACATGCAGTAACATGCAGGTACTCCCCGATGAACATGCAGTAACATGCAGGTACTCCCCGATGAACATGCAGTAACATGCAGGTACTCCCCGATGAACATGCAGTAACATGCAGGTACTCCCCGATGAACATGCAGTAACATGCAGGTACTCCCCGATAACAGCAGTAACATGCAGGTACTCCCGATGAACATGCAGTAACATGCAGGTACTCCCCGATGAACATGCAGTAACATGCAGGTACTCCCCGATGAACATGCAGTAACATGCAGGTACTCCCCGATGAACATGCAGTAACATGCAGGTACTCCCCGATGAACATGCATAACATGCAGGTATCCCCTATGAACATGCAGTAACATGCAGGTACTCCCCGATGAACATGCAGTAACATGCAGGTACTCCCCGATGAACATGCAGTAACATGCAGGTACTCCCCGATGAACATGCAGTACAGCAGGTACTCCCCGATGAACATGCAGTACATGCAGGTACTCCCCGATGAACGCAGTAACATGCAGGTACTCCCCGATGAACATGCAGTAACATGCAGGTACTCCCCGATGAACATGCAGTAACATGCAGGTACTCCCCGATGAACATGCAGGTACTCCCCGATGAACATGCAGTAACATGCAGGTACTCCCCGATGAACATGCAGTAACATGCAGGTACTCCCCGATGAACATGCAGTAACATGCAGGTACTCCCCGATGAACATGCAGTAACATGCAGGTACTCCCCGATGAACATGCAGTAACATGCAGGTACTCCCCGATGAACATGCAGTAACATGCAGGTACTCCCCGATGAACATGCAGTAACATGCAGGTACTCCCCGATGAACATGCAGTAACATGCAGGTACTCCCCGATGAACATGCAGTAACATGCAGGTACTCCCCGATGAACATGCAGTAACATGCAGGTACTCCCCGATGAACATGCAGTAACATGCAGGTACTCCCCGATGAACATGCAGTAACATGCAGGTACTCCCCGATGAACATGCAGTAACATGCAGGTACTCCCCGATGAACATGCAGTAACATGCAGGTACTCCCCGATGAACATGCAGTAACATGCAGGTACTCCCCGATGAACATGCAGTAACATGCAGGTACTCCCCGATGAACATGCAGTAACATGCAGGTACTCCCGAGAACCATAACATCAGTACCCCGATGAACAAGTAACATGCAGGTACTCCGATGAACATGCAGTAACATGCAGGTACTCCCCGATACATGCAGTAACATGCAGGTACTCCCGTAACATGCAGGTACTCCCCCGATGAACATGCGTAACATGCAGGTAGCTCCCGATGAACATGCAGTAACCTGGCAGTCTCCCCGATGAACATGCAGTAACATGCAGGTACTCCCCGATGAAACATGCCATAACATGGCAGGTACTCCCCGATGAACTGCAGTACTGCAGGTACTCCCCGATGAACCTGCAGTAACATGTCAGGTACTCCCCATGAACATGCAGTAACATGCAGGTACTCCCCGATGAACATGCATTAACATGCAGGTACTCCCCGATGAACATGCAGTAACATGCAGGTACTCCCCGATGAACATGCAGTAACATGCAGGTACTCCCCCGATGAACATGCAGTAACATGCAGGTACTCCCCGATGAACATGCAGTAAACATGCCGGTACTCCCCGATGAACATGCAGTAACATGCAGGTACTCCCCGATGAACATGCCAGTAACATGCAGGTACTCCCGATGAACATGCAGTAACATGCAGGTACTCCCCGATGAACATGCAGTAACATGCAGGTACTCCCCGATGAACATGCAGTAACATGCAGGTACTCCCCGATGAACATGCAGTAACATGCAGGTACTCCCCGATGAACATGCAGTAACATGCAGGTACTCCCCGATGAACATGCAGTAAACATGCAGGTACTCCCCCGATGAACATGCAGTAACATGCAGGTACTCCCCGATGAACATGCAGTAACATGCAGGTACTCCCCGATGACATGCAGTAACATGGCAGGTACTCCCCGATGAGACATGCAGTAACATGCAGGTACTCCCCGATGAACATGCAGTAACATGCAGGTACTCCCCGATGAACATGCAGTAACATGCAGGTACTCCCCGATGAACATGCAGTAAACATGCAGGTACTCCCCGATGAAACATGCAGTAACATGCAGGTACTCCCCGATGAACATGCAGTAACATGCAGGTACTCCCCGATGAACATGCAGTAACATGCAGGTACTCCCCGATGAACATGCAGTAACATGCAGGTACTCCCCGATGAACATGCAGTAACATGCAGGTACTCCCCGATGAACATGCAGTAACATGCAGGTACTCCCCGATGAACATGCAGTAACATGCAGGTACTCCCCGATGAACATGCAGTAACATGCAGGTACTCCCCGATGAACATGCAGTAACATGCAGGTACTCCCCGATGAACATGCAGTAACATGCAGGTACTCCCCGATGAACATGCAGTAACATGCAGGTACTCCCCGATGAACATGCAGTAACATGCAGGTACTCCCCGATGAACAATGACTAAAGCAGCCACAAAAATGGCACGATCTGACCCAACATTGACAAGAGCTGACACATCAATGACAAGATCTGACCCAACAATGACAAGATCTGGCCCAACAATGACAAGATCTGGCCCAACAATGACAAGATCTGGCCCAACAATGACAAGATCTGGCCCAACAATGACAAGAGTTGACCCAACAATGACAAGAGTTGACCCAACAATGACAAGATCTGACCCAACAATTACAAGAGCTGACCCAACAATGACAAGATCTGACCCAACAATGACAAGAGCTGACCCAACAATGACAAGATCTGGCCCAACAATGACAAGATCTGACCCAACAATGACAAGAGCTGACCCAACAATGACAAGATCTGACCCAACAATGACAAGATCTGGCCCAACAATGACAAGATCTGGCCCAACAATGACAAGATCTGGCCCAACAATGACAAGAGTTGACCCAACAATGACAAGATCTGGCCCAACAATGACAAGATCTGGCCCAACAATGACAAGAGCTGACCCAACAATGACAAGATCTGGCCCAACAATGACAAGATCTGGCCCAACAATGACAAGATCTGGCCCAACAATGACTAGATCTGGCCCAACAATGACAAGATCTGTCCCAACAATGACAAGATCTGGCCCAACAATGACAAGATCTGTCCCAACAATGACAGGATCTGTCCCAACAATGACAGGATCTCACCCAATAATGACAGGATCTCACCCAACAATGACAAGATCTGGCCCAACAATGACTAGATCTGGCCCAACAATGACAAGATCTGTCCCAACAATGGCAGGATCTGTCCCAACAATGGCAGGATCTGTCCCAACAATGACAGGATCTCACCCAACAATGACAGGATCTCACCCAACAATGACAAGATCTGACCCAACAATGACTAGATCTGGCCCAACAATGACAGGATCTCACCCAATAATGACAGGATCTCACCCAACAATGACAAGATCTGACCCAACAATGACAGGATCTGTCCCAACAATGACAGGATCTCACCCAACAATGACAAGATCTGTCCCAACAATGACAAGATCTGTCCCAACAATGACAGGATCTGTCCCAACAATGACAGGATCTCACCCAATAATGACAGGATCTCACCCAACAATGACAGGATCTCACCCAACAATGACAGGATCTGTCCCAACAATGACAGGATCTGTCCCAACAATGACAGGATCTCACCCAACAATGACAAGATCTGGCCCAACAATGACAGGATCTGACCCAACAATGACAAGATCTGTCCCAACAATGACATGATCTGTCCCAACAATGACAGGATCTCACCCAATAATGACAGGATCTCACCCAACAATGACAGGATCTCACCCAACAATGACTAGATCTGGCCCAACAATGACAGGATCTCACCCAACAATGACAGGATCTCACCCAATAATGACAGGATCTCACCCAACAATGACAGGATCTCACCCAACAATGACAGGATCTCACCCAACAATGACAGGATCTCACCCAACAATGACAGGATCTCACCCAACAATGACAGGATCTCACCCAACAATGACAGGATCTCACCCAACAATGACAGGATCTGTCCCAACAATGACAGGATCTCACCCAACAATGACAAGATCTGTCCCAACAATGACAGGAACTGTCCCAACAATGACAGGATCTCACCCAACAATGACAGGATCTCACCCAACAATGACAGGATCTCACCCAACAATGACAGGATCTCACCCAACAATGACAGGATCTGTCCCAACAATGACAGGATCTCACCCAACAATGACAAGATCTGTCCCAACAATGACAGGAACTGTCCCAACAATGACAGGATCTCACCCAACAATGACAGGATCTGACCCAACAATGACAAGATCTGACCCAACAATGACAGGATCTCACCCAACAATGACAGGATCTCACCCAACAATGACAGGAACTGTCCCAACAATGACAGGATCTCACCCAACAATGACAGGATCTGACCCAACTATGACAAGATCTGACCCAACAATGACAGGATCTGTCCCAACAATGACAGGATCTGTCCCAACAATGACAGGATCTCACCCAACAATGACAGGATCTCACCCAACAATGACAGGATCTCACCCAACAATGACATGATCTGTCCCAACAATGCCAAGATCTGACCAATAATACCAAGAGCTGACCCCGAAGAAGGCCAAGATCAGGCCTAACAATACCAAGAGCTAACCTTACAATGACAAGAGCTGAATCCAACAGTGACAAGAGCCGACCAACAGTGACAAGAGCTGAACCAACAAGAAAAAGATCAGACCCAACAATAATAAGAGCTGACATCAACAATTACAAGAGCTGACCCAACAATAACAAGAGCTGAAGCAATATGAACATGATCAGAACCAATAATGATAAGATATAACCAACCAGTAACATGAGCTGACCCAACAATGAAAAGATCTGAGCCAACAATGAAAAGATCTGAGCCAACAATGACATGATGTGACCCAACTAAGAAAAGAGCTGACCCAATAATGAAAAGACCTGATGCAACAATGACAAGTGCTTTTCCAACAATGACAAGAGCTGACTCAACACTGAAAAGATTTGATCCAACAATGACAAGATCTTACGTATCAAAGACAATAGGAGACCCAACAATGACAAGATTTGACTCAACAAAGACAAGATCAGACCCAATAATGACAGGATCTGTCCCAACAATGACAGGAGATGACTCAACAATGACAGGAGATGACTCAACAATGACAAGTGCTGACCCAACAATGACAAGCGCTGACCCAACTATGACAAGCGCTGACCCAACAATGACAAGCGCTGACCCAACAATGACAAGCGCTGACCCAACAATGACAAGCGCTGACCCAACTATGACAAGCGCTGACCCAACAATGACAAGCGCTGACCCAACAATGACAAGCGCTGACCCAACAATGACAAGCGCTGACCCAACAATGACAAGCGCTGACCCAACTATGACAAGCGCTGACCCAACAATGACAAGCGCTGACCCAACAATGACAAGCGCTGACCCAACAATGACAAGCGCTGACCCAACTATGACAAGCGCTGACCCAACAATGACAAGTTTTTGTAATAGTTAGCTGTTCATTAGAATGATGTATTCTTGTATTAAAAAGCTGGATTTGTTAATTGTTGTGCAGATACCCGTGAGCATTGATTCATTGTGGGAGTGAATTTTGACTTGACTTGGAGTGCAAAGGTCCGGTGGGCCTTCCCATAGAATTATCACTACAATGTGACCATGGGCATGGTATACAACTCAACTTGTGGTCTGTTTTACATCTTTCCATGGTTGCACTTGCATTACAGCAGCTTTGAGATCTTTAGAGAAGTTTACATGACTCGATGAAGTGGTTGTATAAAATTCATGGTTGCTATCATACTTCATAAATGTTATTCTTAGAGTTCATTCCGATTTGTGTTGTGGCAACACCTCTTACTCCTTAATTCCTTAATTTATAGAAAATCATGTATTACTGTCAGTATTCTCTTAACAGTTACCTTGTTATAGTGCTCATGCAATTTATCCATCAGTTGAGAGTAAGGCTCATTAACGTATTGGGCCCAAGTACATATTAATTTAGCCGTATTGAAATTGAACTAAGGTAATCAGGTTCGCTGACCAGTGGTACCAACCCTATTTCATAATATATACATTATTCATGTTCCACATATTTTATTATCCTTGTGTTAGTAAATGGCAGGATTGTTTTACTGGGCAGTTTCTAAATAACCAAACCTCCTCGGCGCCTCCCGCTTCGCCAACACCCGAAAAAACGACCGACACTCTACCTTAGCCCAATCCCACCACTCCAGAACCGACGGAAACGCCCCCTACCGAGCGGCTAAAACGGTCCACCGGGACGTTTTGGCCCGGTGGTTTGTTTTGAATGTTCTGTGCAAGCAATAGCAAAACCTGCTTTCATAAACATTTTAGGAGCCGATCCTTCAATTGTAGGAGCTGACCCAAGAATCATAGGAGCTGACCTAGCAATCATAGGAGCTGACCCAACGGCACGAATAAGCCCCAGAAGAGTTATAAATAATATAATGTGGTGTTGAGTCGCCTGGAGGCTGTAGGGTAATTGTTGACACTGAAGTTATCGGTGTTAGGCGACAAACCATCACTGCCTAGTCACCTTCATTTGTTGCGATCGTTTCTTAAGTTGCATTATGTTCCTGTAAAAAATAATAAACATTTGTTAACATACAAATACCTTAATGTAAAAAAATACAATAAATGCTTTGATTATATACCTTGACTGCTCCAATACATGTTATACATACACTCTAAAGCGGCTGCCACATGTAAGTATACTCTAGGTTTATACATAACCCTGGTCATTATGGGCATGATCCCTGAGTACACATTCTTGTTTATATTAAATAATGCTTTAATTTGGAATCCAATTGAAAGTATAACAAATGAAAAGGAAGGTCATCGTGCTCGAAGCTGTGTGCTAAATTGTTAAATCAGTGACGGTGTTCACAGGAGGCGGACATTGGCGCCATGGACCTGATGCCCAGCTTAAGAAGGAGAGAAGTGGTCGACTTCTCTGTCAGCATCGGTCAGGACCCCGTCATCATTATGAGCAAGGCGCCCCTCATGCAGCCTCAACCCTTCCTTCTCCTGAAAATATATTCCAAGAAGGTAAGGGAAACATGAACTGTTCTCTCTTTAGAGCGAAAAAGATCCATATATTTGTACACCAGTCGGCTCAATAATGCAGTGTGCACTTTTGTAAACACCTTATTGTGCTCGAGTGAAGACCAGCACAACCCAGTAGGCTCACTAGTGACTGGTCCTGGTGTCAGCCCATTCTCATAAACAAGGCCAAAGTCCATTCCATGCACCCGCCAAGCTCCCTGTTTATGAATGAAAAACGATTTACACACGACTCACAACTGATGACGTTCGAACACTTCCGGAACAAGTACTTAACTGACGAATTTTGTTCGAACCACAATGCTGTAAATGCTTCACCCACGAACTGCAAATACAAATAATCGCCAACAAAACCTAAACACCTAACCTAACCTATGCCCATATATGCACAATATGCTAATATATTATAATATTAATTTATATTTGAGAAAATTCCTGTTTTGAATGAACAACATGTTAAAATTTATGTATGTGTCTGTGGAGTCGACCACTGGATGGAATGGACTTAAGTCGAAGATGGGTTGCTGGTTTAGATTTAGGGGCATGGAATCTAATCCTGGATAGCTTTCTATCCAGGATAACTCTTGATGCCTCTGTTCCCTTACCAGTAAATAGGTACCTGCTAGGAATTATTTAAAAGTCGTGGGCTGCTTCCTTGGAAGGGAAGGGAAGGAAACTATGAGGGGAAAGCGCCAAGCCATTACGACTATATAGCACATGGAAGGGATCAGGATAAGGATTAGGGAAGGGATGGGGGGGAAGGAATGGTGCCCGACCACTTGGACGGTCGGGGACTGAACGCAGACCTGCATGAAGCGAGACCGTCGCTCTGCCGTCCAGCCCCAAGTGCTCCCTTGGAAATAATTATCCACTACCTTTGTTCACTTAACTCTATGAAGGTTTCTGGGAGTTAGTCAACTCTTGTAGGTCACATACTGGAAAATAGTCAGTCGTTATATAGAGGGTCCTCAGTAAGCCTAACAGGTTTCCTGTCAAAAAATATGGAAAAGCAAAACCATACATAACAGGCACCTTTCCTGCAAACACACAACGTAACTGTCACTATTTTCCGCTTATTAGAACTTGCAATAAAGTTCTTACATCTTGTTAAAAGTTTTATGACGTATTAGTACGTTGTAACAACTTGTTAGTAAGCGTTAAAACTTGTTCGAACGTTGTAGCAACGTTGTAGTTTCGTCGTGTGTATGGCGGGATTGAGTCTACAGTGTGATGGTGCAAGAAATGGTCTAGTGAAAATATATATGACTTAAACACGTGAAGCAAGACTGGTGGTGAGAAACATGCATGAACAATATGGAGGAAAGAATGAGAGAAGTGCGTAACACCAGCCCACCGCTGGTGAAGAACAAGTACTAGAAAGATTTGAATATGTCAAAAAAAGAATGTGTTGAAATGTCTATGTTATGAATGTTTGTTTGTTTGTTTGTTTGTCCAAGGTTGTAGTCCAGATGTTTAAAAGAGCCTCACCTTCCACATGAAGCTTGTGGGGTACGGAAGTGTCATTTTATTATATGTTAAAGTTCTATATACATTTAGGAAGAGGTTGGTGTTTGAGTTTTGATGGTGATTATTTGTATTTGAAGTACGTGGGAGTAGCATTTACAGTGTTGTGATTGGAACTGTTGCTATCTAACAAAGTGGAGACAGTTAAACAAAACAACTAAAATATAAGGAAAGTCAAACATCCCAGCAATTTTGCTTGAAAGTATTGTAGCTCGTGAATTCCATTGCTGGTGTTGAAAGTATTATTGTAATGGACAACTAGGTTTCACTCAATCAGATTTCTCTTTAATACGCCATTGTTCAAGGCATCATACACAAAAGGCAACATGTACATCAGGCAAACTTTGCTGCATCCGAATTGATGGTATGATTAGCCAAAGCAACATGAAGGAAGATAGCACTAAACTTCTGACCAGTTCTTCTTGCATATTTATGTTGTAAGCCCTTTTCCAATCTAGCCTATGTCACTATATTCATACTGCTTTCGAGGGACAGCATAAATACATCCTGAAAGGGAAGTAGGAGAGTCCATTTCCTGAACTCGTGATAAGGCATTGGCCACGGTGTTGTCCGGTTCTTTGATGTACCGTATGATGATGATATAGTTATGAAGATCCATGGCCCGTCGTAACAGACGCTGGATGGTAATCTGAGCCTGGTGTGGAAAGTGCAGAGGATTGAAGTCGGAGAAAATGGTGACTGGCTGGAGACCCTGTAGATACGTCTCGTATCTTTGAAGACAAAGCACTATAGTCCTGTAATTACGTTAGTGAGGCTTCAACTTATGACTGGAACAGTTGACTAGTAACACGTCTCAAATGCGTTCTTGCATCAGCACTTCACTAATGCTACTACTGCTACCATCCACATGGAAAATGAAAGGCTGCTTCAGATCTAGAGATGCGACAACAGGATTAGGGCAAAGTAATGTTTTGAGTAGAGTGTAGGTGGTGGATTGAAAATTAGTGCATTTAAACCTCTTTTAATGTTGATAATTTCTTTTAGAGGGACCGCAACTCTCCTGAAATTCTTACAGAATTTGCGATAATAGGAGGCAAGTCCTATAAATCTCATAAATTGCTTGCGAGATGAGGGCTGAGGGTATTAATGAATTGTGTTCAGATGAATGGACAACGGTGCAATGCCTCCACTACCAATCATATGAACTAGATGTTTCATTTTACATTTGGCGAAGATTGACTTCCCGAGGTTCAAGGTAAGGCCAGCATGCAGGAGCTTCTTGAATAATTGATACAACCGCTGGAGATGTTGGTTCCAGTTGGCCGTAGCGACGACCATGTCATCCAAGTAGGCGAAGGTGTCATCAAGATCTTGGATGATCAAGTGGACGGTGCGCTGGAATATAGCGGGTGCACTACTGAAACCAAAAGGCAGTCTCTCATATCTGATTTGGCCACAAAGAGTGATGAATGCTGACAATTGTTTGGCAAGGTTTATCATAACTAACTGATAATAGCGCTTTAGGAGATGCTGCTGGGTAAGACACGTTGCATTACCAATAGCATCTAGGATGTGGTCTATGCGAGGCAGAGGGAATGAATCCTTTACAGTGACAGTATTTAGTTTACGATAGTCGTTACACAACCTTACCTTTCCATGAGTTCTCGGAACCAAAGTGCAGGGTGAATTCCTGGCAACCCACAAGGTGTACCTAATAAATTTTCAGAGATACTGAACTTCTTTCCTCATAAGTTCAGTTTTTTGAAGACTAGTACGGTAGTATGGTTACCTTATGAGTATAGTGTCAAGTTGTTCAGTTTTCTGATGACTAATACAGTAGTATGGTTATGGGTACAATGTCAGGTTGGAGTTTGATGTCGTGCTATACCAAAGTGCATTTCTGAGGAGTGTCTTGAAATAACTTGTTAAATATAGTAAACAATTCTAAGAGGGGAGCACTAACTTGATTGGCTAAGTCTTGGAAATATCAGGGCAAGTTATTCAAGATTTCAAAGTTGGAAAGTATTGTTCTTACCTCACTGTCACAATCAATCGAGGGTTTAGCAGTGTAATTATCACTTAAATTGAATTCAGACGAACTGAGGTTGAATATTAAATCTCTGTAAGTCAGAATGTACTCATGTACACAATATTCAATTCCTGCCAAACACACGACGAAACTACGACGTTGCTACAACGTTCGAACAAGTTTTAACACCTAACAATTGTAACAGCCAATGTAGCAAGTTGTAACAACGTTCTGATACGTCATAAAAACGTTATAACAAGATGTAACAACATTATTACAAATTGTAACAAGCGGGAAATAGGGACAGTTAGGTTGTGTACTTGCAGGGTTTAACATTACCTGTATGCTGTTCGAGCAGGTTGACATGACATAGGTCACGTGTCTTTAGAACATAGTTGTTATTGTTTTTTCACTCTTTGATTATATAGGGACCTAAATATTTACTTCTGAATAGGGATCCCAGAAGAAGAAAATATGTCAGGACAAAATTTGCAACATATAATTCTCCAGCTCTAGATTTCTCATCAAAATATTGTTTCACGCTAGTTTGGGACTGGTGAAGGTTAACATTTTAACATGTTGAGAAACGGCTGCCACTGACACAAGGGGTTGGGTTATGGCAAGGGAGAGAGTTGACACTTCAACAGAATTGGAGATCGACTAAAGTTCTTTAAATACACTTTCCTCATTCTATGCCTTGAATTTAATGGGTATTCTTCTGTAAGTGGTGTAGATAACCCAGGTTGATTGCAGCTGATGAGACTGGTAGATAACTGATTGTCAGTCAGGTCGTTACCCAGGAGGAGTTGTATTTCTGGCACTAGGAAAGGTTGTTCCCTTACGGCGACGTGGACCAATCCAAGAATATATTAACAGTCCAAGTGTACTTTAGCCAGTGAGAAGGTGGTGAGGTCAGTGATGACAACTGTTTCTCCTGTGTGCTTCACATTCGGTAGCACGTGAAGTACTATCTCTTCAGTAAGCGAGTCAGTGTGGGGAAATGACTTGTGATATATATTTTTATTTACTTTATATAGCAATTTATATTTTACGTTAATTTATAATTTTCGATAGTAAACTATAATGTTTAAGGTGGATTGCATGATTTAAAAATCCCACAAATCGCTTCTGTTCACATTCTGGGGGGTTTATGGTTTATATATGTTGTTTATATGGTTCTCCCATATGGTTTATGGGAGCCGGTCGGCCGAGCGGACAGCACGCTGGACGGATGATCCTATGGTCCTGGGTTCTATCCCAAGCGCCGGCGAAAAACAATGGGTAGAGTTTCTTTCACCCTATGCCCCTTGTTGGATATTTCCAACATCGAATACAGCATTGTTGTATTCTCATTACTTATTACTAACCATACTTAATATTGTAGTAAGTAAAATTAACAACTCGTAGAATTCTCCTGTACTAATAATTCATCTGTGCATTAGGCTAGAATTCTCACGTCACCTGACGCCAGTATTGCGTCAGATTTCTTTACAGTAAAACACATTATATTCAATTTGTGTGAGAATTAAATACGATTCTCCATAATTAAAGCATTCTGTATGACAACTGATTGCAGACGAATTGTTCTCCAACTAAAAGCCGAATAGAGCGTTAGAATCATAGCGTCTACCTCGCGATAGAGTTAACGTCATCAATGAATGCCATGGGGAGACATTAATTCTTCTCCCTTATATATTTACTATTCTTAAATAGTTAAATAATAATATTTCGTTCCTCTAGATAATAAACCCGTCCAGTCTTTAGAGTTTCAAGCGCGAATGCGAGAAATATTAATGTTCAAGACAATAATTTGTGTTATGAACGTCGACTCGGCGTGGGTTTGAGGTACGCCATCCCCCTCAGTCGGTACGCGGACACGTGCAGAGCCGAAAGGAGGCAGTACTGTGCTTACCGTACTCATAAACGACGCCATTGCCCAGCAAATCGGGCAGGTGTTATTCATCCTCAGATGAAAGCCGCCACTGTGAGGCGTGAACGACCTTGCAGATAATATCTTCAACTAGTGCTGGTGTTAAATGAGGGACCCCTAGACTTGGTTCCTGACGACACGTGATCAGCCAGCTTGAAACGCATCAATCCAGGATAGGTTCACCGGAGCCTGGGATGCGAAATTACGGCAATCTTAATACTTATACAGTGCCCACAGCTAAGTACCCTTTATTTGATGCATCATTTACAGGTTTAATAATAGCGGGGTGATTGTTCGTCACACGGCGAGATAACACCTAATAACAGGTGATTAGAATTCCATCTGTAGATATCAATAATCTTGAATATGAATTGAGTAGTTAAATCAATTGCTACTGGTAGTTATTTATCTTGCAGCTCGAGAGACGAATTCCTCATGCTGTCTTCTCCATGTTCACCGTGCCATTCGTCAGTGTACCAGACTTGGAGATTAAGAGGACTTCCAGGGTTATCTAAAGGAATCCACCACAAGCTAAGGCTTATTTCTTTTTTATCCATATTCTTGCAATTTGATACATTCAGAATGTTTAATATTAATGTGTGATTTACTGTAACTCATTACTATGCTCATATTCATGTTCTTCTTTATATGAATAATATTATATTCAGCATTATTTATAGGATTAGATTATTATTAATTGAATTAGTGAACGAACCACACTGATTCCTGGACGTACTTACTTCCAGCAATAACCCCCCAATGTAGGTGTTTGAGGTTTGTTTCTTTAATAATACAGCCCATTAATTATTCTTATGATCATACTTTCTAGTCATATCCATAGTCACTGGTTTTCTTTAGAATTTTATCTAATGATCTGAAATTCTCAGTTTCCCTCTTTACTTTAAAAGCGGGTGGTCCTTCGTAATTTAATTTACTATTTTAATTATTAATTAATCAGAATCAAGCCCAAATATCCCACATTATGGTCCTTATCGAACCGGATAGGCATTAAATTTATAATTAAAATATTAACCATTAATAGCTAATCCTTGTGTAATAGAAGCTAGACTAACTATTTAATTAATTGTGTCAACTAACATTGTAACACATTAGTTAGCCTAGATCACACTAACATATTGCTACCTTTACCTCATGTATAAAGTAGCTTTAGTGGGTCATAGCCAATTACCCACAACACTTAGACCTATACCTCACACCGAGGTGAGAATCTTTAGGTCACCAGGAGCAACAGCTCATAACTTTTACAATAACACCACCCTAACACCTGCGTTAGAGTGGCCTCACCACCTAACCATCATATACTTAGGTGGTAATGACATCCACCCCACTCGTCATCCAGCCGAGGTGATCAAACACCTCAAAAACATAATTTCTTCTTTCAAGCTCATCAGTGAATCAGTAGTATTCACATTAGTGGAGCCTCGCCAACCAAGCCAAGATAATCGTTGGGGAGTAACTCCGGAATACTACCTGAGAGCTGCTAAGTACATAAATTTCAGGCTGAAAAAACGAGTGAGATTGGATGCCACATATATCCAATTTACAGCCAGACCTTACAGACAGAACCTGAACAGAAACGGTGTACATTTGTCAGGGGAATCTAGGTTGCATGTGGTTGACAAGTTAATTAACACCATCAACCATCACAAAAGGCTGTGGCTAGCAAGCCAAACTTAACTGTACATAATTGTTCACCTGTGTGTGCAAGAGCACTCTTATAAAACAAAAAACCCAAAAATACAGCACAACTATATTTACCTTATTGCACCACAATAATCTTTACCCATGTTATTAGGTAGAATTTAGGCTGAGATTGTACTGAATTTGGTACAAGCCCAGACTAAATAACTTTATAGTTCTTAGTTAGGAATTATTACGACTAGATCTAAAACTAGTCAGTGTTGTGTATATATTACATTATTTGTGCTGACCCTCTATAGGGTGGGATAAATTTTGAGATAACTCTGATTGGAGTGTCTCCATAATATTTCTCTTGTATACATTATTTTGTGTATCTATTTTGTGTATTGCTGGATTATCTCCATTAACTCTGATGGTGATAAGGATGAGCTAACCGGACAAGAACTAATGGTGGAGTTCAGACCGTACACAAAATATCTAGCTATTTGTTGTTAGGTAGGTAGGTACATTCAACCTCAAGTGAGGTAAAATATAAAGTAGTCACCTTAATTTAGGCTACAATTAATGTTACCTGTTCACTAATGAACAAGTATCCAAGCTTCATTAGTAATACATACCCTAACACTGTGAAGTTTGAACCTAAGCCCAACATGGCTACTCCTGAACAATTGAGGAGAACCTACATTGGCCTTAAAGGTCACTTGACCAGATTAATTAATAAGGCTGATGACTTAACTAAAGATAATCCCATTGACTCTTATCACTTAGAGTCAACAGTTAGATTGGCTGATCTGAAATTTGATCAAGTCAGAACTGCAGGTCAATCTTATCTTGCTCTGCTAAATACTGTAGAAATTGATCCTGATGAAGTAAGTCAAATAGTTACCGACATCTCCCAATATGAAGAGGAGACTCATGATAAAATTTTCAGGCTATCTAAATTAGCCAAACAGTCTGGATCCAATGCCAGCAACACTGGGTCTCACTTCAATAATCACTTACCTGAGGTTCGTTTACCTACTCTAGACTTGCCCACCTTTTCGGGATTAGATACAGAAAATTGGGACAATTTTTGGACTTCTTTTGAAGTTCACATCCATAAGAAACAGTCTCTAGACAAAGTTTCTAAATTTTCATACCTACTCAGTCTTCTCACAGGAGAGGCTAAAAAGGTCATACATAACCTTAATCTTAATGAGAGTAATTATGAGGAAGCTATAAAACTCCTGAAGTTAAACTATTGCAACAAAGAGTTAAGTATAGCCACCCTTTATTATCAATTGCTAGATCTGAATGCACCAAACAGTAGACCAGAGTCACTTCAAAGCTTCAGACTAGAAGTAGAGTCTCTAGTAAAGGCCTTAGGTACCAAGGTTAATATATCTAGTTCTGAATGGTCTATCAAGCTATTGTTACAGAGGAAATTACCTCGAAACGACTTGACAGAGCTCTGCTCACATTATAATACTGAGTTTCTTACTCTCGATTAGATTTTCGAGGGGTTGAGGATCACAGTTAATAGGTTAAAGACTCATGACAAAATTAAACCTGAGTCCAAACCAATTAATACTGATATTTCAGTCAAACCTAAACAGACTCCAAGTAAGTCTAATAAATATAAATCCAAACCTACTCCATCCACCAGGAAAAGAAGTGGAAATGTAGGTACCTACTCAGTATCTCCTTCAGAGATAACTCATGACTTGTCTACTAAAGAGACTAAGTCTATTAATCAAAGAAAGTGTCTGTTCTGCAATCAGGAACACACCACTTCCCAATGCTCAGCTTATCCTACGTATAATGCTAGAGTTAAAAGGTTACAGGAATTGCACAAATGCACTAAATGTATGGGTTCTCATGATCCCAAGAAATGTGCAGTACCACTACGTACTTGCAACCGTTGTAACCAGGGTGTACACCACTACGCCTTATGTAGGAAATCTCCTACCCCAACTATGCCCACTGGAGAGAATTTTACTAATTCTACTGCAGTGCAATATTATAAAGTACACCACGAAGTGAATGTACTGGCTACTGAGTCAGGCAATAGTACTACCTTGCCTACCGCTCAGCTTAAATTAATAAACCGAAGATCTAGAATTAACAGTAGAGGTCTCTTTGACCAAGGTTCCCAAAAAACCTTCATCACACAACAGTTGGTAGATGATTTAAATTTAAAACCTACCAAAAGTGTGAAGTTAAACATTTCTGGTTTCCTATCAAATAGTGGACCACGTGACTACAAGGTAGTTAAATTACTAGTTAGACTAGAATCCTCTGCTAGCCCAATCCATGCGGTGGTAGTGGATAAGATTCCTACGGACCTGCAGGTCACAGGATTAGCTCGCACAGCGAGACACCTTAAGCGAAACCGCATGAGGCTAGCGGATCATAAAATAAATTCCGATTGTCTCACAGATATTGGAATATTAATAGGCGCGGATCATTACTACAAGTTTATCACTGGATGCACTAGGCAACATGGTATGAATTTGTTGTCGTCCGCAGGTGGCAAATTGCTCACAGGACCCGTGCTTTTCAGACAAGGTCCAGCGCCCACAAACCAACAAACCAATAATGTAATTGTGGCGTGACTAGGCTTAGAGCAATCACCCCTACGCTTCAGGGAAATAACCGAGGACATTGAGTCTGACCCACCAATACATCGTTTGTGGGATTTAGATACGTTAGGCATCATCCCTGAGCAACCAAGTCCTGATGATACATGGACTTACCAGCAATATCTGGATACAGTTGTCTACTCAAATAAACAATACTGGGTAAGACTTCCATGGAAGTTAGATCATCCCCAACTTCCAGTGAATTATTTTATGGCAGCCTCACAATTGCGGTCTCAATTAACACGACTGCAGAAGCAGCCAGACAAACTAACCATGTATCACCAACTTATCCAACAACAACTTGACAATAAGTTCATTGAAGTTGTTGAACACGATGACCGAAAAACAGGTCATTATTTACCTCACCATGCTGTGATGAAAGACTCACTGACAACACCTATTCGTATTGTCTTTAATTGCAGTGCTAAAGTAAAGCCTAATAGTGTGTCTCTAAATGAATGTCTCCAAACGGGACCTAGCCTAACACAAAGGCTATATGACGTATTGTTACGATTTCGCACAGGCATTTTTGCCTACACTGCTGACATCAGTAAAGCCTTTCTCCGAGTAGGATTGCAGGAGGAAGATCGTGACTACACAAAATTCCTCTGGTACAAGGATCCACTGGATCCTAACAGTGAAATAATCACCTATCGGTTCGCCTCTGTATTATTTGGTGCTACATCCTCACCGTTTCTTTTGCAAGCAACATTAGACACGCATTTGAGGAAATCAGACAGCCCTTATAAGGCAACCATTAGCGACAACTTATATGTCGACAATTTCCAGGGGACAACTAATGATCAAGCTGATCTGGTAGAAATCTACCATGAGGCTAACCGTGAACTGTTAGGAGCTAATATGCCTCTACGGTCATGGGCCTCAAATAATAAACTGCTTAACCAGTTAATTGAGAAAGAATTTCCCGATTATCAGGTACCTAGTAAATTAAAGGTTCTAGGCGTGGAATGGAACACCAACACTGACGAGATGAATGTCAAGTCAGTGCAAACTGATAACTCAACCCTTACCATGAGAACACTGCTCTCATTTGTCAGTCAACCATTTGACCCTTTAGGCCTACTTAGTCCTATATTAATAAGGGGCAAACTCCTAATGCAGGAGTGCTGGCAACAACATATGGGATGGGATGATCCGTTACCAAGTGAGTTACAAGCCAAATGGCAAATACTCTCAACGGATTTTAATCAGTTAGATGTTTTGAAATTTCACGTAATGCTTCAGGACCAAACTTACCCACCAATTTGCACGTTTTTTGCGATGCCTCTAGCAAAGCATATGGCGCAGTAGCCTATTTAGTTAACAGTGCTCAATCAATTTTACTCACATCAAAGGCAAGAGTTGCTCCCATCAAGAAGAGATCCTTACCTCAGATGGAGTTGACTGCATTGCTAGTGGGAGTAAGGTTGGCCCATTGCCTGGCAAAGACACTCAGTAATATCCACTTTGGTGAGATTGTAGTGTGGTCAGACAACGAGGCAGTCTTACAATGGGTAAGAAACAATAACAACAAGACTCCTTACGTCAGTAATCGCGTCAGGGAGATTCATGATTTATCCGCAGGTTATAAGTTTAGACATGTCCCTACTAAGGACAATCCTGCCGATTATTTATCAAGAGGATTGACATTAAAACAACTTGTCAAATCTTCGCTGTGGTTCAACGGACCTTCATGGCTTGTTGGTGGTCAGTGGCCCAAACAAAAGCCACAAGTCATAGTGACCAGTATCACCGCTCCCATGAAGGAACCAGAGCCTCAGCGAACATTAGCCATTAATCCTCATCATTATTCTAATTTAAGCAAATTGTTACGAGTGACTGCACACGTGTTTGATTTTCTCTCTAAAGTAGGGATTCGACACAAATTTCCTAATCCTGTTCACTATTGGATTAAGCGGGCGCAGCAAGAGACTTACGGAAGCGAATTTGAGAATCTTCCGGATAAACTCACTAAATCTCTGGGCATCTGGTACGATGTCAACACTCATAACATACTACGATGTGGAGGACGTTTGCTACATGCAAAGATTGACACTAAGAACCCAATCCTTTTACCTCGCCACCACATCATAACTAAACTTTTTGTCTTACATCACCATCAATATGGTACCCTACATGGTGGAGTTTTAGATACTCTCACCGACCTTAGACAAAAGTACTGGCTTCCTCAAGGTCGTCAGACTGTTAAGACCATTATTAAATCTTGTGTAATCTGTAAGAGATACGACGCTAGAGTCTGTCCTTACCCAGGACCTCCTCCACTCCCAGAAGAGCGAGTAGTTCATCTTCGCCCATTCGAAACCACTGGAGTAGATTATACAGGAGCCTTACTCCTCACTGGTAACCCAGATAATATACCAGTGAAGGCGTACATTTGTCTCTTTACCTGTGCTACAACTAGAGGCGTGCACTTAGAGGTCACCCCAGACATGAGTGCTGAAGCTTTCATTCAAGCTTTCCGCAGATTTGCTGCCCGTCGATCATGTCCTAGATTAATGATATCAGACAACGGATCTAATTTTGTAGCGGGAGAAAGTTGTTTGCGAGAAGTCTGGAACCACCCTGAAGTGCAATCGATCTTACAAAGAAGACAATGTCACTGGAAATTCATAGCACCAAGAGCCCCTTGGCAAGGTGGGTTCTATGAGCGAATGGTAGGCACAGTCAAAAGATGTCTAAGGAAAACGTTACACCGACAAAAGGTCAGTTACTCAGAACTCCAAACTATTGTTGTGGAAATCGAGGCACGAGTCAATAACCGCCCGATCACCTACCTGTCTGATGATTACACCCAGAGAGAACCACTGGGCCCCTCTCACTTGATCCATGGAGGTCTACTGAGCCCTCTCATCCCCTTAGCCGAAGAGGACCCTGTAGACCCGTCCCATGTGACCAGAGGAAACTTGGTGGAAAGCTACCAGCATCTTTCAGGAGTTATTAACAGGTGGAATGAGGTGTGGACTCGAGAATACCTCACAGCTCTACGAGAGTACCACTACGGAGCTTCGAGTCCTTACAATAAGGTACAATTAAAACCTGGAGACCTTGTACTAGTCGACAGTGATGGACCAAGGTCAGAGTGGCCTATAGGAAAAATCGTCACCATTCACCCAGATCGACAAGGTGTCCTAAGAGTGGTTAAGGTCTTATGCAAAGGCAACACTACTCTAAAAACTTTAGAGAAGCTGGTTCCCCTAGAACTGACTGAACAAGAATATCAGTCAGATCCAGTTTCCCCAGTAATTTCAGAGGACAATGAATTTGTTCCTCCAAGCAACCGTCCCACTAGAGCTGCAGCTCAACAATGTAGGCGGAATTTGCGAGCCTATTATAACTCTGAAGAAGAATAATTTCCTTCATTTCCCACTAAGAAAACTGTGCTGATACTACGATGTGATATCACGTAACGAAACATTACACGTCACTATGACCCAAGATATCGCATCACTGTAGATTCTGTTAGTTTAAATTGGGAGAGTTAAATTTTATAAATATTGTGTAGGCTACAAACAACATGTTTCAGTTGACATGTAAATAGCAAGACTCAAATTCTTGTAAGTCCTTGATAAATCCGGGACGTTCGTTATGTGTGTACTAACATACTAACCTACTAACATACTAATGTATTAATCTTAATATCACTTCGGGATAGGTCAGTACAACACAGTACACTGCGACCCTGGGAATTCCCCCCCCGGAGTTATGTTGGATATTTCCAACATCGAATACAGCATTGTTGTATTCTCATTACTTATTACTAACCATACTTAATATTGTAGTAAGTAAAATTAACAACTCGTAGAATTCTCATGTACTAATAATTCATCTGTGCATTAGGCTAGAATTCTCACGTCACCTGACGCCAGTATTGCGTCAGATTTCTTTACAGTAGAAATTCAAGGAATGGACTACTTCCATTCCAAGCCCGTGCTGCTTGGAATTTTTTGTTCCAAGTAGCGAATCTTAAACAACAACAACGTCTCAGCTCGTGTGCTAACCGGCATTCCTAAATCTAAATCACAACATTATATTCAATTTGTGTGAGAATTAAATACGATTCTCCATAATTAAAGCATTCTGTATGACAACTGATTGCAGACGAATTGTTCTCTAACTAAAAGCCGAATAGAGCGTTAGAATCATAGCGTCTACCTCGCGATAGAGTTAACGTCATCAATGAATGCCATGGGGAGACATTAATTCTTCTCCCTTATATATTTACTATTCTTAAATAGTTAAATAATAATATTTCGTTCCTCTTGATAATAAACCCGTCCAGTCTTTAGAGTTTCAAGCGCGAATGCGAGAAATATTAATGTTCAAGACAATAATTTGTGTTATGAACGTCGACTCGGCGTGGGTTGGAGGGACGCCATCCCCCTCAGTCGGTACGCGGACACGTGCAGAGCCGAAAGGAGGCAGTACTGTGCTTACCGTACTCATAAACGACGCCATTGCCCAGCAAATCGGGCAGGTGTTATTCATCCTTAGATGAAAGCCGCCACTGTGAGGCGTGAACGACCTTGCAGATAATATCTTCAACTAGTGCTGGTGTTAAATGAGGGAGCCCTAGACTTGGTTCCTGACGACACGTGATCAGCCAGCTTGAAACGCATCAATCCAGGATAGGTTCACCGGAGCCTGGGAAGCGAAATTACGGCAATCTTAATACTTATACAGTGCCCACAGCTAAGTACCCTTTATTTGATGCATCATTTACAGGTTTAATAATAGCGGGGTGATTGTTCGTCACGCGGCGAGATAACACCTAATAACAGGTGATTAGAATTCCATCTGTAGATATCAATAATCTTGAATATGAATTGAGTAGTTAAATCAATTGCTACTGGTAGTTATTTATCTTGCAGCTCGAGAGACGAATTCCTCATGCTGTCTTCTCCATGTTCACCGTGCCATTCGTCAGTGTACCAGACTTGGAGATTAAGAGGACTTCCAGGGTTATCTAAAGGAATCCACCACAAGCTAAGGCTTATTTCTTTTTTATCCATATTCTTGCAATGTGATACATTCAGAATGTTTAATATTAATGTGTGATTTACTGTAACTCATTACTATGCTCATATTCATGTTCTTCTTTATATGAATAATATTATATTCAGCATTATTTATAGGATTAGATTATTATTAATTGAATTAGTGAACGAACCACACTGATTCCTGGACGTACTTACTTCCAGCAATAACCCCCCAATGTAGGTGTTTGAGGTTTGTTTCTTTAATAATACAGCCCATTAATTATTCTTATGATCATACTTTCTAGTCATATCCATAGTCACTGGTTTTCTCTAGAATTTTATCTAATGATCTGAAATTCTCAGTTTCCCTCTATACTTTAAAAGCGGGTGGTCCTTCGTAATTTAATTTACTATTTTAATTATTAATTAATCAGAATCAAGCCCAAATATCCCACACCCCTGTTACCTAGCAGTAAAATCGGTACCTGGGTGTCAGTCAGCTGTCACGGGCTGCTTCCTGGGGGGTGGAGGCCTGGTTGAGGACTGGGCTGCGGGGACACTAAAAGCCCCGAAATCATCTCGAGATAACCTTTCAAGATATATAGTCGGTCAATCAAATTATTGATTAGAAGACCTTCACTGCAGTATTAGACCACATATGTTATTAACTAAAATGGGGAGGCCTTATCTGTATGGTAGATTAGTCTAGATAACGAGGTATGTACACGAATGAAACACGCCAGTCAATACTCCTCTTTTGGGTGAGGCTGACTCCAACATGTGTACTAGTTGCTAGGTAATTCTTCTCCCACTTCCATTACACCTGTCAAAGGGCGCACAATAATAGTAGTAACCTATATGACAGCTATATCAGGGAAAATATATAATTTGTTGATAGATGAGGTTAATAATAATAATGACCTCGTTTTGTGTCTCAGCTCTGGTTACTACGGGCTCACCATAGCCCGTGCTGCTTGGAACTTTTTGTTCCAAGTAGCGAATCTTAAACAACAACAACGTCTCAGCTCGTGTGCTAACCGGCATTCCTAAATCTAAATATTAAATCAGCTAGATAGTATAAGAATCGGAAAAGACACTTGCGTTATTGTTGACTAAGTTGGTGTTGATAACGGGAGCACTGTTAGTCCAGTAACACTGGTCCAAGGGACACGTTATTGGCGCTAAATTTGCCCCAGCGAGACGTTGTTAAAGGACGACTGACTCTCAGCTGCCCTCCCTCCCTCCCTCATGCATCCGGCTGACTTGTCCAGAAGTCATGCAGTGAAAAGAGGGACTACATTTATTCTATTTTGGTACTCATAATTAAGTTGATTCAAGGGACATGTTTTTATGTTGCTTACAGTCCAGAGACTGATGTATTAAAAGATTTCCCATTAATATTGCTGGTGAATCTAATGGCGGCATATTGACAATGACATTCCGTTTTCTACCTAGGAAAATTCCACTGTTCCTCATTTTCTATAAAGTGATTAAATCACTATTTCTAGGGGTAATTTTTTATTACAATCTCAGCAGCAATATTATCTGCATTTTGTATTGAAGATTAGTATATGGAGTCGGTTTTTCCGACAGTCAGCAGCGAAGTTATGTCCCTCATGATACATCTCCGGACCTTCCCAGTCCAGTCTTCACTGTCGGTAGATACCATTTCAGTGCACACATGTCTGTCATATAAGCAAATATCAGTAACTGGAACATTGATATGCATGACCTGTTAGGGATTATGTTTAGGATTCTTGGGTCTTGATATGTCAGGAATAATAGTTGCAGATGACTTTGTCATTTTAAAATTGGGAATAGGGCAACGCCTTATAGCATGCTTATAGATTCTACAATATTTTTAATACTTTATAGAGGTATAGTCTTTTGAACTTGATTTAGTTGGAGATTACATGTTGTTTGACCAAATTTGAGTTGCGGGTTTTACCCATTCACTGATGGGTGAACAAATGCTACAGTTAAGGATTGGCGGCCAGTAAATCGTCTCTGAGCAGGATACGAACCCAGGCCAAAGCGCTCGTGAAGCGCCGGGCGAGTGTCTAACCACTGCGCCATGGGGAATATTGGACCCAATACCCATCCTGTGGGTGTAAAGGTCCCTATTCTCATCCCGATGGGGTTGTGGACCCTATACCCATCCTGTGAATGGTATTGGCCCCCATCCCCATTATTGCTCATAAGCATGGGGCCTACGAGCAATAAATAAGAAAATAAAAAATTATTGCTCGTAGGCCCGATTTCCACTACTCACACACATGGTGGGCACATGTGGTAATGTGGCTCACACACACAGGGTGGGCACATGTGGTAATGTGGCTCACACACACAGGGTGGGCACATGTGGTAATGTGGCTCACACACACAGGGTGGGCACATGTGGTAATGTGGCTCACACACACAGGGTGGGCACATGTGGTAATGTGGCTCACACACAGGGTGGGCACATGTGGTAATGTGGCTCACACACACAGGGTGGGCACATGTGGTAATGTGGCTCACACACACAGGGTGGGCACATGTGGTAATGTGGCTCACACACACAGGGTGGGCACATGTGGTAATGTGGCTCACACACACAGGGTGGGCACATGTGGTAATGTGGCTCACACACACAGGGTGGGCACATGTGGTAATGTGGCTCACACACACAGGGTGGGCACATGTGGTAATGTGGCTCACACACACAGGGTGGGCACATGTGGTAATGTGGCTCACACACACAGGGTGGGCCCCTGTGGTAATGTGGCTCACACACACAGGGTGGGCACATGTGGTAATGTGGCTCACACACACAGGGTGGGAACATGTGGTAAGGCGGCTAACACACACAGGGTTGAGCACATGATATGGCTCACACAAAAACACACACAGGGTGAGCACATGATATGGCTCACACAAAAACACGCACACACACACACACACACACACACACACACACACACACACACACACACACACACACACACACACACACACACACACACACACACACACACACACACACACACATAGGGGCCACACACAGTCATAGGGGCCTCGTAGCCTGGTGGATAGCGCGCAGGACTCGTAATTCGGTGGCGCGGGTTCGATTCCCGCACGAGGCAGAAACAAATGGGCAAAGTTTCTTTCACCCTAAGTGCCCCTGTTACCTAGCAGTAAATAGGTACCTGGGAGTTAGTCAGCTGTCACGGGCTGCTTCCTGGGGGGAGGGGGGGTGTGGAAAAAAAAAAAAGTAGTTAGTAAACAGTTGATTGACAGTTGAGAGGCGGGCCGAAAGAGCAAAGCTCAACCCCCGCAAAAACACAACTAGTAAACACAACTAGTAAACACACACACACACACACACACACACACACACACACACACACACACACACAAAAGGAACAGGTTATGAAATTAAGGATAGGGGCAGAAGGATTCACTACAAACGACAAGGAAGTGTGTGAGGAACTGAATAAGAAATTCCAAGAGGTCTTCACCTTAGAGCAAGGAGAAAGCCCAGAGATAAGAGAGGGAATAGCTAACCAGGAACCACTGGAAGAGTTTGAGATTACCAGCAGGGAAGTAAGGAAGTGTTTACTAGAATTGGATGTGACAAAGGCTATAGGCCCAGATGGAATATCCCCTTGGATACTGAAGGAAGGAGCAGAAGAACTGTGCCTCCCGCTCTCCATGGTGTATAACAAATCACTGGCAACAGGGGGAACTGCCAGAAATTTAGAAAGCAGCTAACGTAGTCCCGATATACAAGAAAGGGGATAGACAGGAGGCACTGAATTACTGACCAGTGTCCCTAACCTGCATACCATGCAAGATGATGGAGGAGGTTGTGCGAAGAATGCTAGTGGAGCACCTGGAGCGAAAGAACTTTGTAACACAGTATCAACATGGATTCAGGGATGGCAGGTCCTGCCTCACAGGGTTACTTGAATTCTACGACCAGGCAACAAAAATAAGGCAAGAAAGAGAAGGGTGGGCAGACTGCATATTTTTGGATTGTCAGAAAGCCTTTGACACAATGCCACACAAGAGGCTAGTGAAAAATCTGGAGATGCAGGCTGGAGTGAAAGGGAAGGTACTCCGTTGGATACAGGAGTACCTAAGTAACAGGAGACAACGAGTCAGTGTGAGGGGTGAGGTCTCAGATTGGCGAGACGTTACGAGTGGAGTACCGCAGGGGTCAGTCCTTGGACCTATACTGTTTCTGATATATGTAAATGATCTTCCAGAGGGTATAGAATCGTTTCTCTCAATGTTTGCCGATGATGCAAAAATTATGAGGAGGATTGAAACTGAGGACGATAGTAGGAGGCTACAAGATGACCTAGACAGACTGAGTGAATGGTCCAACAAATGGCTGTTGAAGTTCAACCCGAGTAAATGCAAAGTAATGAAACTAGGTGGTGGAAATAGGAGGCCAAACACAGGATACAGAATAGGAGATGAAGTACTTAATGAAACGAACAGAGAGAAAGATCTAGGAGTTGATATCACGCCAAACCTGTCTCTTGAAGCCCACATAAAAAGAATAACGTCTGCGGCATATGCGAGGCTGGCTAACATGAGAACAGCGTTCAGGAACCTGTGTAAGGAATCATTCAGAATCTTGTACACCACATATGTAAGACCAATCCTGGAGTATGCGGCCCCAGCATGGAGCCCGTACCTTGTCAAGCACAAGACGAAGCTGGAAAAAGTCCAAAGGTATGCCACTAGACAAGTCCCAGAACTAAGAGGCATGAGTTAAGAGGAAAGGCTGCGGGAAATGCACCTTACGACACTGGAAGACAGAAGAGTAAGGGGAGACATGATCACAACCTACAAAATCCTTAGAGGAATCGACCGGGTAAACAAGGATAAACTATTCAACACTGGTGGGACGCGAACAAGGGGACACAGGTGGAAACTGAGTACCCACATGAGCCACAGAGACGTTAGAAGGAACTTTTTCAGTGTCAAAGTAGTTAACGGATGGAATGCACTAGGCAGTGATGTGGTGGAGGCTGACTCCATACACAGTTTTAAATGTAGATATGATAGAGCCCAGTAGGCTCAGGAATCTGTACACCAGTTGATTGACAGTTGAGAGGCGGGACCAAAGAGCCAAAGCTCAACCCCCGCAAGCACAAATAGGTGAGTACAAATAGGTGAGTACACACACACACACAAAGGCTCTCACCCACAACACCCATCACACACTGAAACATACACATAAACACACACACACACACACACACACACACACACACGCACACACACACACACACACACACACACACACACACACACACACACACACACACACACACACAAATGAGGCAGTAATCAGAGGCAATGTATCGGAATGGAGAAATGTCACAAGTGGAGTACCACAGGGTTCAGTTCTTGCACCAGTGATGTTTATTGTGTACATAAATGATCTACCAGTTGGTATACAGAATTATATGAACATGTTTGCTGGTGATGCTAAGATAATAGGAAGGATAAGAAATTTAGATGATTGTCATGCCCTTCAAGAAGACCTGGACAAAATAAGTATATGGAGCACCACCTGGCAAATGGAATTTAATGTTAATAAATGTCATGTTATGGAATGTGGAATAGGAGAACATAGACCCCATACAACCTATATATTATGTGAGAAATCGTTAAAGAATTTTGATAAAGAAAGAGATCTAGGGGTGGTTCTAGATAGAAAACTATCACCTGAGGACCACATAAAGAATATTGTGCAAGGAGCCTATGCGATGCTTTCTAACTTCAGAATTGCATTTAAATACATGGATGGCGATATACTAAAGAAATTGTTCATGACTTTTGTTAGGCTAAAGCTAGAATATGCAGTTGTTGTGTGGTGCCCATATCTTAAGAAGCACATCAACAAACTGGAAAAGGTGCAAAGACTTGCTACGAAGTGGCTCCCAGAACTGAAGGGCAAGAGCTACGAGGAGAGGTTGGATGCATTAAACATGCCAAAACTAGAAGACAGAAGAAAAAGAGGTGATATGATCACTACATACAAAATAGTAACAGGAATTGATAAAATCGACAGGGAAGATTTCCTGAGACCTGGCACTTCAAGAACAAGAGGTCATAGATTTAAACTAGCTAAACACAGATGCCGAAGAAATATAAGAAAATTCACCTTCGCAAATAGTGGTAGACGGTTGGAACAAGTTAAGTGAGAAGGTGGTGGAGGCCAAGACCGTCAGTAGTTTCAAAGCGTTATATGACAAAGAGTGCTGGGAAGACGGGACACCACGAGCGTAGCTCTCATCCTGTAACTACACTTAGGTAATTACACTTAGGTAATTACACACACACACACACACAAACACACACACACACACACACACACACACACACACATATAGCAACTGGAGGACAGAAAATTATGGTAGTAGTCATATATAACCCCCCACCGAATGACAGAAGACCCAGACAGGAATATGATAGAAACAACTTGGCCGCCATCAATATAATAGAGAGAGCAGTTTCTGTGGCTAGCAGGAACGGATCCAGACTACTAATCATGGGAGACTTCAACCATGGGAAGATAGATTGGGGGAACAGAGGCCCGCATGGAGGCCCAGACACATCGAGAGTTAAGTTGCTGGATGTGGCAACAAGAAACTTTCTAAATCAACACGTCAAAGGACCGACAAGAATGAGAGGAGGGGATGAACCAGCCTTGCTTGATCTGATATTTACCCTAAATGAGTCGGATATAAGGGAAGTTAAGTTGGAAGTCCCCTTGGGAATGAGTGATCATAGTGTATTGAGCTTTGAGTACCTGGTTTTAGCTGGGAATTATCACCCCCAAAAAAGAACTGCGAAACAAAGGGCTGGCGTACCGAAAGGGAAACTATGAGGAGATGAATAAATTCCTATGGAATATACATTGGGACACAGAACTCGGAACCAAGTCCGTACAAGAAATGATGGACTATGTCACCCAAAAATGACAGGAGGCTGTAAGCAGGTTTGTCCCAGGCCGACAGGAAAAAACAGAGAAGCAAAAGAAGAATCCGTGGTTTAATAGGGAATGTATGAACATTCCCTTGTGGATTTGTTCATTTGATGCATCACTCTATTGTGATTCCTGTGTGTAATGAAGTAAGGGCGAAGAGGGAGAACAGCCTATTGGCATAGCTCGAGTGCATGGGGGAGTTGTGTAAAACCCTGGTTTGTGTCTCGGAGAGGCTGCAGGATCCAGTAAGTTCAGTAGAACTTCGGTTTCAACTCTTTTGATCATGTTTTAGCTCAGTCGATTAGGGCAGCATCTGGGATGCTCCCGGACGCAGGTTCGAATCCTCGTCACTGCCCTTGTGGATTTGTTCATTTGATGCATCATGCTATTGTGATTTCTGTGTGTATTGATCTTTGAGTTCTAGGAATTATCTCACCCAAAAAATTATTGGGAAACAAAGGGCTGGTGTACCGAAAGGGAAATTATGAGGGGATGAATATATTCCTAACGGATATACCATGGGACACAGAACTCAAAACTTAGTCTGTACAAGACATGATGGACTATGTCACCCAAAAGTGTCAGGCGGCAGTAAACAGGTTTATCCCGGCCCGACAGGAAAAACCGAAAAGCAAAAGAAGAATCCGTGGTTTCATAGGGCATGTATGCAAGGAAAGGAACTGAACAAAAGAGCGTAGAGAAACTTCCGTAATAATAGAACACCAGAAAGCAGAGAGAGAAAGAGAGATACCAGAAACCAGGAACGTGCACGTTAGTGTGCGAAGAGAAGCTGAAAAAAGTATGAAAATGATACAGCTATTAAAGCCACGACCGAACCAAAGCTACAGCACAGTCACATCAGGAGGAAAACAACAGTGAAGAAAACTGTTGTTTTCCAACAACAGTGATGAAACTTAGAACGGGTGAGGACAGATACACAGAGAATGACAAAGAGGTGTGTGAAGAACTCAACAAGAGGTTCCAGGAGGCCTTCACAATAGAACAAGGAGAGGTCACTGCGCTAGGAGAGGTGGGAGCAAACCAGGCGGTCTTGGAAGGGTTCGAAATTACAAGAGATGAGGTCAAGAAGCACCTATTGGAGCTGGATGTGAGAAAGGCTGTTGGCCTGGACGGATTCTCACTATGGGTATTGAAAGAGTGTGCAGGAGCACTTTGTTTGCCACTCTCCATAGTGTATAGTAGGTCACTGGAAACGGGAGACCTACCAGAAATATGTAAGATGGCTAATGATACCAATATACAAAAAGGGTGACAGACAAGAGGCACTCAACTATTGACCATTGTCCTTAACTTGTATACCATGCAAGGTGATGGAGAAGGTTGTGAGAAAAAACCTAGTAGCACATCTGGAGAGAAAGGACTTCGTGACAACCCATCAACATGGGTTCAGGGAGGGCAAATCTTGCCTTATAGCTTAATAGAATTCAACGATCAGGTGACAAAGATTAATCAAGAAAGAGAAGGATGGGCGAACTGCATTTTTTTGGACTGTTGGAAAGCCTTTGACACAGTACCCCAACCAAAGGCTGATGCATAAGCTGGAGAAACAGGCAAAAGAAACTGGTAGGGCGCTCCAGTGGATAAGGGAGTACCTAAGCAATAGGAAGCAGAGAGTTACAGTGAGGGATGAGATCTCAGATTGGCATGAAGTCACCAGTGTAGTCCCACAGGGCTCTGTACTCGGACCTATCCTGTTTCTGATACACGTAAATGATTTCCCAGAGGGTATACTCATTCCTCTCAATGTTTTCTGATGACGCCAAAATTATGAGAAGGATTAAGACAGAGGAGGACAGCTTGGGGCTTCAAGAAGACCTGGACAAGCTGCAGGAATGGTTGAACAAATGGTTGTTAGAGTTTAACCCAAGCAAATGTAATGTAATGAACATAGATGCAGGGAGCAGAAGACCAGATCCAAGGAATCATTTGGGAAATGAAATACTTCAAGAGTCAGAGAGAGAGAAAGACCTAGGAAGGCGATGAGTCACAATAATGTGGCTAAAGTAAGTTGACCAGACGACTTGAGAATGGTCCAGGACGGACCGAAACGTCGTCGTCCCTTCACCTTCTAGTGTGTGGTCTGGTCAACAAATACCTAGGGGTTGATATCACGCCTGACCTGTCCCCTGAAGCTTATATCAAGAGGATAACATCAGCGTCATATGCCTGGTTGGCTAACATATGAATAGCCTTTAGAAACTTGTGTAAGGAATCTTTCAGAACATTTTATACTACATATGTCAGACCAATCCTGGAGTATGCGGCTCCAGCATGGAGTCCATATCTAATCAAGCATAAGACTAAACTGGAAAATGTTCAAAGGTTTGCCACCAGAATAGTACCCGAACTGAGGGGTCTGAGTTACGAGGAGAGATTACGGGAATTAAACCTCACGTCATTGGGAGACAGACGAGTTAGAGGGGACATGATCTCCATATTCAAGATTCTCAGAGGAATTGATAGGGTAGATAAAGACAGACAAGGGGCATAACACAAGGGGCAAATGCACTAAGGGACACAGGTGGAAATTGAGTGCCCAAATGAGCCATAGAGACGTTAGAATTTTTTTTGTTTTCAGTGTCAAAGTAGTAGACAAATGTAATGCATTAGGAAGTGATGTGGTGGAGGCTGACTCCATACACAGCTTCAAGTGTAGATATGATAGAGCCCAGTAAACTCAGAAACCTGTACATTAGTTGATTGACAGTTGAGAGGCGGGACCAAAGACCCAGAGCTTAACCCCCGAAAGCACAACTCGGTAAGTACAACTAGGTAAGAACACACACACACAGGGGGCGTGTGTGTGTGAGAGAGAATATCTAACCAGAACCACTAGAGGAGTTTTTGATTACCAGTGGGCAGGTGAGGAAGCATCTGCTGGAGTTGGGAATGACAAAGGCTATAGACCTGGATTGAATCTCACCATAGATACTTAAGGAAGAAGCAGAAGCTCTGTGCCTGCCACTATCCATGGTGTACATCAAATCACAGGTAACATATGAACTGCCAAAAATTTGGAGGACGGTTAATGTTGTCCTGATATTCAAGAAGGGTGATAGACAGGAGGCACTGAACTATAGGCCAGTGTCCCAAACTTGCATACCATGCAAGATGATGGACAAGATTGTGTGAAAAAAGTTTAGTGGAACATCTGGAGCGAAAGAGTTTTGTAACACAACATCAGCATGTGTTCAGGGATGGCAAATCATGCCTCACAGGATTAATTGAATTCTATAACCAGGCGATAAGAATCACACAAGAAAGAGAGGGCTGGGCAGACTGCACATTTTTGGATTGCCAGAAAGCTTTTGACACAGTACCACATAAGAGACTTGCGTACAAGCTGGAGATGCAGGCATAAGTGAAAGGGGAGGTACGTCACTGGATTAGCGAGTACCTAAGCAACAGAAGACAGCGAGTCACTGTGAGAGGTAAGGTCTCGTAGTGGTGAGGCGTCACCAGTGGAGTCCCTTAGGGATCAGTCCTTGGACCTATACTGTTTCTGATATATGTAAATGATCTCCCAGAGGGAATAGACTCGATCCTCTCAATGTTTGCTGATAATGCCAAAATTATGAGGAGGATTAAGACAGAGGAGGATAGTATAAGACTACAAGATGACCTAGTCAAAAAGAAGGAATGGTCCGACAAATGGTTACTAAAGTTTAACCCAAATAAATGTAAGGTAATGAAACTAGGTGGAGGAAATACGAGGCCATACACTGGATACCGAATGGGAGATGAAATCCTTCACGAAACGGACAGAGAGGAAGATCTAGGAGTTGATATAACACCAAACCTGTCTCCTGAAGCCCACATCAAAATAATAACAAAGGCAACAAATATATAATAACAAATACAGGACGAGGTTGAGAGACAAAAACAAGATCTTGTGGACTATATTCAGGCAGAAATTAGGAAGCGTATGGAAGCATGGGAAAGTGAATGTACTCGGCTTGCAAATGAATTAGGCAGGACTAACAGCATGGCTAGGGAGAGGGGATTGGTGGTGGATAGAGCAGCGAGTGTGGGAGAGGCAGGGGGGTATCTAGGAGAGGGGATGAGAGTGCATGAGAGTGCATCACTCAAAAGGCGGTCACTTATCTTCCATGGATTAATCAAATCTACGGCAACATCGAGGCATGAAAGGATTAAAATGGAAAAAAAATTATTTCATGAAGTTTTTGAAATATATTAGTGCCGAGATGGCAGGAAACGAGATGGAACTCAGCCGCAGGGTTGAACCTTACAATTGCAACAAGAATCGACATGTCCTGGTATAGTTTTCCAATGAAAAGGCAGTGGATTACATAATGGAACACAAACATTTACTGAGAGGCAGCGAAGGCTAAAACAACGAGTTTAATGAGAAGTATATGCCAGAAGATGAACAAGTATCTCACAAGGCTAGCCGACCTGCACTCCACCAGAACCCTTCTTGCCCCATCACTCCATCCCAAGTCACACCCTCCCCAACTCAGCCCTCCCATCCCTCCCCATGCATCCACCCCCTATCAACTACCATGCCCCTTCCTCCCCACTTGCACCCTTTTCAACCTACTACATCACAACCTTCAATGACCCTATCGGGCCAAGCCATACCCTCCCCAAACTAACATTCCCACTGCTCCTACCCCCTCCTACCCCCAACAACGCCCCTGCCTCTCCTGCCCCTATTGCATGCAATTCCATCTGCTCCATCCCACCGTCCAATCCCTCCCTCATCCCCTCAACCCCAAACCCTGCCCAACCCTCATCCCTCCTTTGCACCCCATTTTCCATTTGACCCCCTCACCTTGCAACCCCCTTCACCTCTTCCCCCAACTCCCACTTTCCCCCTTCTACCCCAAAACCTACACATACCCCTGATTCCCCACCTGTCTAATACAACCTCTCTTCCACTCTCACCACCGTATGTAATATCACGTAATATTATATATGGATGTAATATCACCGCTCACTAATGGTATGTACAGTCGTCAGAAATGCATCCAGCTCCATTCTCCCTTCACCCCCCCACACCCCACTATTCTTCCCCCCCCCCCCCTCCAACCTCTCAACCTCTATCTGACTCTCAGCCTCACTCTACCTCTCCACCATCATATGCCATTCAGATGCTCCTTAATTTTCCGATTCATTATGCCTTTCCTACTCCTCTATATGCCCAGACCCAATTCGCCCAGCAGGCAACCCCCAGACCCCCCTCCACCAAACCCCCCAGAGAAAGGGTGAACTCTGGTACCAGAGTTTCTAAGAAGAGTCTCCAGGTTAGATACCTCAATGCTATGAGGTATCCAATAAAGCAGAAGGGATAAAAGAAAGAGTTAGTGAGGGAGATCCTGACATAGTTGCAATAGTGGAAACTAAAATAAATGGTGTGATCGCGGATGCAATCTTTCCAAAGAGGTACGAAGTGAGACGAAATGAAAGGATTCAGAAACAGGGAGGGGAAAGTGGCACTCCTAATAAAGCGAAAAGGGAAGTTTGAAGACCTGAAAAATCTGGGTACAAATGAAAGCACAAGCTCCATACATGGGACTCTGACAGCAGATGGGAAGAAGATTGTGATCTTGATAATCTACAATCCCTCACCAAACAGTAGAAGACCCAGGCAGGGGTATGATGACAACAACAATGCATATATAGATTAACTGCAGAAGGCAGCAACAATAGCTCACAGAATGAGAGCGAAACTGCTGGTCATGGGGGACCAAAATCATGGAGAGATCAATTGGGAATCAAGGAATCCCCATGGCAGGGAGGAAACGTGGGGAGCAAAGTTAGTAGACGTTATAGACAGGAATATCCTAACACAACATGTGAAGGAAGACAAGTGAAAGAGGAGGGGATACACTTAGCCTATTAGACTTGATTTTCACCCGGAACGTAAAAGGCTTTGAGAATTAGGAACATGAAATACCTCTAGGGGACAGTGACCATTGTGTCCTAGTCTTGACTACATGATAGAACTTAAAATTGGGACCAAGGGGCAAGAGGTCTGGGAAAGGAGAGTTGACTACAGGAAAGGGGACTACAGGAGGATAAGGGACTATCTGGGAAACGTGTAGTAGGAGGTAAAAAATTTGAGGAAAACTGTCCAAGATATGATAGACCTAGTCATATGGAAATGCAAGGAGGCCGAAGAGAGATTTATACCAACAGTACAGGAAAAAGGTAGGACACATGTGGGAGACAGAAACTCTGTCTATAGAAGTTCGTAGCACGGTCGGTAGAGTTACTGAATACAAAACAAAATATAAAAAATACTGTTTTCAATTTCAAGAGGGAATGGTCTGGTGTATGGGATGGACATAGGCTGGTCGGGGTCGCCAGAATTGAAAAGAGAACATCGTACCAGGGCCACACTTACGGGCTATTCATGCCGGTGACACCTCGTGGGTGGCTTAATCTTCACCAATCAATCAATTAGGGGCCACATTCAGACCCCCTGCCATGGTTTTTGGCATTGACTGCCAGCTAAACTGCTAAAAAATTTAAAATTACTTAAATAAAAATCTTGTAGTAATGTACACTATTATTCACTGATCTCGGATAGATGGATAGACAGATATATATCATTAACGTGATATACATGGATTGATAGATGGATAGATTAGTGTTGT
>NC_091209.1:3215731-3230731 GCF_040958095.1 Procambarus clarkii | reverse complement strand
CCAAGTATAGGTCACCTCCTCAGCATAGATCACCTCCCAAGTATAGATCACCTCCTCAGCATAGATCACCTCCTCAGTATAGATCACCTCCTCAGCATAGATCACCTCCCAAGTATAGATCACCTCCTCAGCATAGATCACCTCCTCAGTATAGATCACCTCCTCTGCATAGATCACCTCCTCAGTATAGATCACCTCCTCAGCATAGATCACCTCCTCAGCATAGATCACCTCCCAAGTATAGATCACCTCCTCAGCATAGATCACCTCCTCGGCATCGATCACCTCCCAAGTATAAATCACCTCCTCAGCATAGATCACCTCCTCAGCATAGATCACCTCCTCAGCATAGATCACCTCCCAAGTATAGATCACCTCCTCAGCATAGATCACCTCCTCAGCATAGATCACCTCAGTATAGATCACCTCCCAAGTATAGATCACCTCCTCAGCATAGATCACCTCCTCAGCATAGATCACCTCCTCAGCATAGATCACCTATCAAGTATAGATCACCTCCTCAGCATCGATCACCTCCTCAGCATAGATCACCTCCTCAGTATAGATCACCTCCCAAGTATAGATCACCTCCTCAGCATAGATCACCTCCTCAGCATAGATCACCTCCTCAGCATAGATCACCTCCTCAGCATAGATCACCTCCCAAGTATAGATCACCTCTTCAGCATAGATCACCTCCCAAGTATAGATCACCTCCTCAGCATAGATCACCTCCTCAGTATAGATCACCTCCTCAGCATAGATCACCTCCTCAGTATAGATCATCTCCTCAGCATAGATCACCTCCTCAGTATAGATCACCTCCTCAGCATAGATCACCTCCTCAGTATAGATCACCTCCCAAGTATAGATCACCTCCTCAGCATAGATCACCTCCTCAGCATAGATCACCTCCCAAGTATAGATCACCTCCTCAGCATAGATCACCTCCTCAGCATAGATCACCTCCTCAGTATAGATCACCTCCCAAGTATAGGTCACCTCCTCAGCATAGATCACCTCCCAAGTATAGATCACCTCCTCAGCATAGATCACCTCCTCAGTATAGATCACCTCCTCAGCATAGATCACCTCCCAAGTATAAATCACCTCCTCAGCATAGATCACCTCCTCAGTATAGATCACCTCCTCAGCATAGATCACCTCCTCAGTATAGATCACCTCCTCAGCATAGATCACCTCCTCAGCATAGATCACCTCCCAAGTATAGATCACCTCCTCAGCATAGATCACCTCCTCAGTATAGATCACCTCCTCAGCATAGATCACCTCCCAAGTATAGATCACCTCCTCAGTATAGATCACCTCCTCAGCATAGATCACCTCCTCAGCATAGATCACCTCCTCAGTATAGATCACCTCCCAAGTATAGATCACCTCCTCAGCATAGATCACCTCCTCAGCATAGATCTCCTCCCAAGTATAGATCACCTCCTCAGCATAGATCACCTCCTCAGCATAGATCACCTCCTCAGCATAGATCACCTCCTCAAAATAGATCACCTCCCAAGTATAGATCACCTCCTCAGCATAGATCACCTCCTCAGCATAGATCACCTCCTCAGTATAGATCACCTCCTCAGCATAGATCACCTCCTCAGCATAGATCACCTCCTCAGCATAGATCACCTCCTCAATATAGATCACCTCCCAAGTATAGATCACCTCCTCAGCATAGATCACCTCCTCAGCATAGATCACCTCAGTATAGATCACCTCCCAAGTATAGATCACCTCCTCAGCATAGATCACCTCCTCAGCATAGATCACCTCCTCAGTATAGATCACCTCCCAAGTATAGATCACCTCCTCAGCATAGATCACCTCCTCAGCATAGATCACCTCCTCAGTATAGATCACCTCCCAAGTATAGATTACCTCCTCAGCATAGATCACCTCCTCAGCATAGATCACCTCCTCAGTATAGATCACCTCCCAAGTATAGATCACCTCCTCAGCATAGATCACCTAGCGAGCATAGATCACATCCTGAGCATAAATCACCTTCCATGTTTAAGTTATTTCTCAATCTCTCATAATTTGCTTTACTGAAATACTGTACCTTTATGAAAGTTTCTCTTGCACAACTTTTCTCAGCTAGGTTATATCTAATTCTTATAATCACCGTTCCTCAAGATGCTACCTATTTCGATATCCTTTATTAGTGTCTCTCAGTTGGCCTGAGCCAGGTATGATTTTGTCTCGTGTTAGGTCAAGAATATATTCTTCAGAAGACCAAGGTCATGGGTGAACCGGGTCTTTTGTGACCAAGGTCACTGGCTCGATCCCAGTGGCTTGTTCCAAACACTTCCTCAGTTTTCTCAACTAACAGTCTCCTATCGTTCAAAACCTGCTGGTCTTGATGCCCAAGATGTGTCTTCCTACATTTGCCTTTCTTTCATTGTGTTATGGTTTGAAGGGCTATTAGCAGCTTTCCTCATTAGCATATAATATTTTAGCAAATTGTCCCTTGTAGATGACTCTGAACGTGGCTCAATTTTGTTTCGTTGTTTTACACTGATCTTTAAGTTTTCCTCCTAGTTGTCTGATTTTAGCATTAGTGCGAAATATTTTGTGTCCCTCAATGAAATATTTAGTCAATAGATCTGAGTTGCCTACATATATCTATGTTTCCATTATTGCAATGACACATGCGGTTTCTGTGCACATAAGTGTACCTAACTCATCAATTTTATTACTAACACTCCAACTAAATGCGTAAAATAACTTAAGAGGATTATTGTGATGGTATTTTTGGTCAGTTATATTGTCAATTTTATCTCGAGAAGTCTTCTTAAAATTCTCTAAAAATGTGCATTCTTAGCCAAATAATTTATCACCTGCTTTTTCAGCAAGGTTAACATATTAAATCTTGTCACCTACCAGAACGACTCCATTGTTCCTTCTCTTTCCAAAAACTCAATGTACCCATTCATCTATCGTCTAACAGTCTAAATTCCTAAAGAACCCATCAACAATATTTTGCAATTAAGCGGAAAAAAGCACAACTACTGCCCTTCATAAAGGCATCCTGTCTCTTGCATATTTGCAGTTGAGTCCATATAAATTATTCATGATGTCAATTAATTAAGTTGTATTTGGTTTGCAATGTTTGTCAACTCTGCCATTGTCAAGCGGTTTAGCTAATATTGTGAATTTATGTTTAACTTTTAATGTTTAAATGTGAAAATTTATGAGTGGTTTTCGGGTCCTATTGAAATCTTGATTTTAGTCTTCTATCTCTTGACAGTAATCGCATTCCCTTATAATGTCGGTTTTGTAAATGTCTTGTTGATATCTATTATTCTCTAATCTAAGATGAGATGAGCTGAAGAATACAAAACTTGATTGGAAAGAAACTAGTGATGATAAACTAAAATGATATGTTAGTAAAAGTTAATGAAAAGATTACACATTACTGTCATCAATAAAGCAGCCAAAGAGTAGAACAGCAGTTTGATCAATTGGTGCTGAGCGGTGAGAGCCGACCAGGACTGGTGAGAAGGTAACGGTTGTGTGTGAGAGGTGCCGTGTGATGAGAACCGACCAGGGAATAGATTCACGAAGCAGTTACGGAAGCACTTACGAACCTGTACATTTTTTCTGAATCTTTGGCAGCTTTGATTACAGTTATTAATCAGTTAATGAGCTCCAAAGCACCAGAAAGCTGTTTATAACAATAACAACAGTTGATTGGCAAGTTTTCATGCTTGTAAACTCTTTAATAAATGTAACCAAAGCCGTCAAAGACTGAGGGAAGATGTACACGTTTGTACGTACTTGCGTAACTGCTTCGTGAATCTGACTGCAGAACTGGTGAGGAGTTGAGGGTTGTGTTTGAGGTGCTGTGTGGTGTAACCGTTCTGGGGGTGTTATAAAGTCTGGCCACAACCTGGAGTCTCTTCCCTTGCCTTCCCCAACACCCTTTCACCCTTATCTTCCCTTCCCTCTCCCCCTACTCCCCCTTCATCTCGTCCTCACCCCCTTCTTCCCCTTTATCTTTCCTATTCCCCAACTTATCCAAACCTTCAATAATATTACTGTATATGTATATTCTCTCCATATTCACTGTTTTCTTTGCATTCTCTTCCATCTCTTTTGTGTTCTTTGACATATTCTCCATGTTCTCTGCAAGTTCAAATAATTTTTTCACCGGTTTTGCATCTTCTCCATGCTCTGCAAAATGTTCTCAGTATGTTCAGTTCAGATTTTTCATCTCTGTTCCATGTTCTCTGTGTTCTTTGTCATATTTTCCATGTTCTCATCAAGTTCTCTGCACGTTCAAATCATATTTTCACCTGTTTCTCCATTTTTCTGTTATCTTTGGCATAGTTTTATAATGTTCACAGCAAGTTCTCTGCAATTTCAAATCATATTTTCGCATTATCTTCCATGTTTTCTGTGTTCTTTGTCATATTCCTCACAAGTTCACTGTGTTCATCGCATTCTCTCACATGTTCTCTGTATTCTTTGTCATGTTCCCCGCATGTTCTCTGTGTTCTTTCTCATGTTCCCCGCATGTTCACTGTGTTCATTCCCTCACATATTCTCCTCTTTTCATGTTATTTGTTTGTTTTAAACCAATTGTTTCTTCTGTTCAGTAACTAGTTCTTTGTCAGATATTTTCCACAGCATTACACTTCTCCCAACAAATTTAGTCAGTCATCCAGTTTTATTTGCAAAACTACATCAATGTAATGCTCTTTATCAACTTAATACTTCTTACAGACTCTGTTCTTAAACACATTTACCAAGACATTCTTTTTCTCGTTTTCTTACAAAAATATTCGTCAACCAACTAAATAATTACTCACGTTCATCATTTCTTAACTAAAATTATTCGTCAATCAACTAAAAATACTCGCATTCATCATGTTTTCTTGTCGTTTCTTAACTAAAATAACATTTCTCTCAACTGAATATAGTCAAGCTTAACTTATTTCAACACATTCTTTAACTAAAATTATTCTCCCCTTTAACTAAAAATAGTCAAATGTAACTTCTTTAAACACTTTTGTAACTAACAGTATACTTCATGGAGTAAGAAATATAGTCAAAGACACTCTTCGAGACATCAAGGACACACTCAAAGACGCCAATAACACACTAAAAGACGTCAATAACACACTCAAAGACATAATAACGCAGTCAAAGACACCAATAACAGACTCAAAGACATCAATAACACACTCAAAGATATCAATAACACACTCAAAGACATCAATAACACACCCAAAGACACTCTCAAAGACGTCATAATACTACCCATGTCTTCAATCGTTATTCTCAGTCATCAAAAAGTTATTCTGAGAGCCCTCAAAAGTTAATCACAATCATCAAAGTTATTCTCTAACTCACCTTCGTTCATAAAAGTTGTTCTCTAACTCTCCTTTGATCATCAAAGTTGTTCGCTAAGACATCTTCAGGCATTATATAACACTTCCAAATGTAACAAACGTTGTTCTTCATTCAATAACAAAGTTGTTATGCAGTAACAGTTTTCACTACGATAGTTTCACTAAGACATTTACAGTTAAACTCTTTAATAGCATTTAATATGTCACAAAACACCACTCTTTTTATGTAACTAGTTCAACTTTTCATATCAAACTTACACTTCTTTTCATCATTATTCTGTTAAAATATATTTTCTTAGCCACTTTACCTTAAAACTGTTCTCTGAACATCTTTGCATAACCCTACCTAACCCAACTTACCTGTACTAGCCAACCCTAATATAACTAATCATAACTTATCTTCCCAACCCAACTTGCCCATACATACCTAATCTTACTTGCCTGAGCTAACCTATCCTAATGTAACTTTCCTAATCAAACTTTCCTAACCTAACCTAACTTAACTTATACAACCTAACATAACTTTCATAACCTAAACTATCCTAATCTTTCTAACATACTGTAACTTACCTAATTTAACGTAACTTACCTAACCTAACTTACATAGCCTTACATCCTAACATACTATCTTAACTTACATAACCTTACCTAACTTTACTAGCTTAACTTTTGTAACCTAACATAACCTAACTTAAAGTAACATACATGACCTAACCTATTCCTCTCCTACATAATGTAACTTCTATAACCCAACTTACTAACATAATTTACATAACCTAACCTGACTATTCTAACATAACTTACCTAGTCCAATTTACATATTCTTCCCTTTCTGATCCCCTTACTAACTTCTGATCTCCCCTTACTAACTTAACTTACATAACGTAACATAACATATCTACCCTCACCTACCTAACCTCCCCCACCTAACCTTTTATTTAGCTTATATTCTCTCATACTTTTCAGTTAATTTGTTGGAAGTCCATTTACGACTTCTAGTCTTTTACATAATTTCTTAATACACTTATCAAACTAAGTCTTCTCATTCATCTCTCTTATGTTTAAGTCCCAACTGCAGAGTCCATTTATTCAGTAACTTATGTTAAGTTTTATATTTTTCTACCAATTAACTCAGTTCTCAAATTGGGTATTTATGCATTTCAGGGGAATCATTATATATCAGCATCTGTCTGCTTTCAAAGGGTTAATTTCTCAAATGGTCATTTATGCATTTCAAGGTTTATTTATTAAAAATGGGGTGTTTATATATTTCAAGGAAATCGTTATACAGGTGTTTATACGTTTCAATGGGATAATTTTTCAAATGGTCATATATGCATTTCAAGTGTTATTAGGTAAAGATGGGGTGATTTAAGCATTTCAAAGGTTTTTGTTATAAATAGGCACTTGTTCGTTTTAGTGTTTAATTGCCAAAATGAAGTGTTTCATCATTTAAAGGGATATTTGTTAGAGATGTTGGAAATTTCCAACACTAATACAATACTATTGTATTATAATAAATCAGTATTAAAATATACTAATTACAGTAGTTACTAAAACTTACTAACAGTAATGTTCACAAAAATTAACCAATATATCTGCATATGGATACTGGAATTCTTACGAAACCAAGCACCAGTATTGCGTCAGATTATATCTAGTTAAACACATTTATAGCCAGTGTGTTAGAGAATTGAATGTGATTCTCTAAAATCATCAGTATTCCGTGTGATTATTATTTATGGATAACTCCCAAATAATTCTAAATCGAGAGTTTTTAGTTACAATTGTTATCAAGAAATAATTTTACCGTCACGCGTGAATGCCATGGAGAAAACTAAAATCTTCTCCATTTCTTGTTTACCACCATAAGACGAGAAAGTAATAATATTTAAATCCCTAGAATTACAACCCAGTCTTTATTAAAGTCTTTCAGCCACAATTGCGCGAAATAATATTATTCGTGATAAATAATTTCTGTGGTGAATGCGGGGACGCGGGTCGGAGAGGGAAGAGAGACGCCATTGTGTGTGTGGGTGGTGAACTCGCGTTGCGGAATTGAGCAACAAAAGTCGTGGCGTCAGAGTCTGAGACACGTGACGTTGGGATTATCAGCAAGAATTACACTGGTACTCAACGCAGAACGAATAATTATTCTTCTACGTGATCTGCAGTGCTCGGTCAATTAATAACGCGTCGATATTCAGGCCAAGCTATCAACCACATGTACGACATTGTGGAAGTTTGAGACTGAGAAGTGATACCGGCAGGCTTCAGCATAATTTGCACCTTTCGATAAGTATATAGTTCTTTTTTGATGCATCATTAGAGATTGTATATGTCGTGGGCAGCCTGTCGTTATATCGAACGACTACAAAAAATCCAACGTTAGTACCGCACTAATCTTTATTTTATATTTCATAAATATTGAGATTGAAGTAGCCTAGTTCAATGCTACGTAATATCCCTTAAATTACAGCTCGTATGTGAGGAGTCAACGAGTTGTTACCTACATTCATGTTATTCACCTCTAAGGGCTTCTACGTGGAGATCCTGAGATCACGAGGACGAGGCGTGAATGATGTCATAGATATCGTCTTAAAGCTAAGACTTTTTGTACACATTTAATTACTCCAATTTTTGTTATTTGTTCATGATACTATCAAATTGAATACTCGTCATGTACACTGGAGATAAAATGTGTTTATTTAGATGATTGCTTTCTAATGCTAATAATCTTTATAATTTCTATTGGTAATTGCCTATTGATTCTTTAATATTTTGGTCACAATATTCTTTATCAAACAATGAACTGGTGCACGGACCACACTAGTTCCTAGACGTATATGAAGTTCTACCAATACCCCCCCAATGTAAGTGTTTGAGGCTCTGACTTTAGTTAATTAACCATACAGCCCATTACTTATTTAAGTGATTATGCTTTCTAATATTTATCCATAGACACTGGTTCTTCCTTGTGTTTCTAATAATCACGTTTTATTAGTTTCCCTCTTTTCTTAAAAGTGGGAGGTCCTTCGTAATTGATTTCATTAATTTAATAATTAAATAAATTGAGTCAAGCCCAGATATCCCACAAGAGATGTCAGTTTAAGCACTTTGTACCTTTTTTACTTAAAGCCCATCAAGTTGTTCATAAGTTATAGTTATTATCTTTGATATAATTGTTCCTATTTTTCACCACTTAACCTAACCTCTTTTTTTATCTTGGTGTATGCATTGTGTTGGATGTAATTTGTTCTTTGACCTTTAACCTAACCTTTCAGATATAGTTTTTGTTTTTCCTCTTTGTATATTTTTACCCAAATCAACCAAATATTTAAAAGTTGAATGAGGCATAATGGTTAGTAAGAAAGTGTTGAAAGAAGCTACACTTTACTATTTTCATTTAGAGAAGTGTTATTTTAGTTAAGAAATGATGAAAGTGACTATTTTGTTTAGTTGATTGACGAATATTTTAGTCATGAAATGATGAACGCGACTATTTTTTTTAGTTGATTGACGAATAATTCAGTTAAGAAATGATGAACGCGACTATTTTTTTTAGTTGATTGACGAATAATTCAGTTAAGAAATGATGAACGCGACTATTTTTTTTAGTTGATTGACGAATAATTCAGTTAAGAAATGATGAACGCGACTATTTTTTTAGATGATTGACGAATAATTTTAGTTAAGAAACGACAAAAAAGAATGAGTTAGTAAATTTGTTACTGTATAAAGTGTAGATTTGTTTAAGAACATTGTTTGAGAACATGGAGAATACGCCAAATTCTGCAGAAAGTAAGAGGTGATGATGAACGCAGTGAACATGAGAGGAACATGAACTAAACATACTGTGAACATTTTTGCCAAAAAAAAATATGATTTGAACTTGAAAAGAACATGAATAATGATTGTAAAAGTTTTACAGAGAACATGCGATGAACATGGAGAATATGATCAAGAATATGAAGAATAAAAAATGAACTTGTGAATAACATGAAAACATGACAAAAAATATTGAGAATACGACAAAGAACACAAAGAACATGTAAGAGAAAGGGATGAACAAAGTGAATATTAGGGAATATGAACTGAACTTGCAGGGAACATGCTGCGAACATTGGTAGAAAATGGAGAATATGGAGAAACAGGTGAAAAATATGGAATGGATATTTGAGAGGATATTTTAACCCTTAGTGGGTTAAAATAGTCATAAATTTCATTATAAATAAAATAGTCATATATAGTCATTAAATTTTATTTAAATAAAATTTCAGTCTTGAACTGAAATAATTAAGTTTGATGAACATTGAACTAAGGCAGAGGACAGGAGTTGGTGCTCGGTAATTGCGTTTTCTTTATTTACTCAGTTAGAAGGATGACTGCTTTAAATTTCAGGGAAATTGATTAGGTATTAACGAAGATACGAGAGGAATTAAGGTGAGGGGGACCAGAGCTAGAGCTCGGTAACTAAATTATTGTATTTTACTATGTCTGAAATACAGAGGTGTTAAATTACAGGGAAATTGATTTGGTAATAACGAAGATACGTGAGGGGGTTTGTAATAACGAAGATACGTGAGGGGGTTTAGGAGAGGACTTAATAACTGTTTAGATCTATTTTACTATGTCTAAAATACAGTGGGTTTAAATTTCATGGGGATTAAACTGACAGTAAAGAAGTTATTTCGGTCAAATAGTCGGGGGACGAAAGCTAGAACTGGTTTACTGAATTGACCTGATTTTCTACATCTGAAATATGTCTGTTTAAAATTGGGCTAAAATTGTGCTATTATTAACGGAACTACACTTATATACACGGTCTCTGATAAATTTTGGTCTTAAACTGGTCTCTGTTAAATTTTTGGTCTCTACTGGATTCTGATTAATTTTGGTTTTAAAATGGACTCTGATTAATTTCGGTCTTCAACTGGTCTCTGACTAATTTCAGTCTTTAACTGGACTCTGTTCAATTATGGTCGTATAAGGTCTCTGACTAATTTTGATCTTTTACTTGGCTCTGACAATATTTTGGACTAAAAATGGTCTTTGAAATTATTTTAGTCTTAAATGGACATATTTATTTTGGTCCTTAAATGGGCTGTGTCAAATTCCAGTCATATAGGGACTTCGAACAATTTTGTTCTTTTACTGAATTTTGAAGAAATTCAGTCTTTAACTGGTGTTCAATTAATTTCGGTCCTTCAATGATTCTCTGAATAATTTTGGTCTTCAAATGGTCTCTGACTAATTTCGGTCTTCTACTGGACTCTGAATAATTTAGGTATTTTACTGATGAAACAGCTGTAAATGGATGTAAAAACTAAAAGTCAAGGCTAAGATGCCTAATTTCCTTAACAAAACTTCTATGACAATATTCTCTTTTGAAGTATTTTCGTCTTAAACTCGTTCTATGTTATCTCATCGGCCTCGGCCGCACCTGGCACTGTGCTCCATGTTATCTCCACGGCCTCGGCCACACCTGACACTGAACTCCATGTTACCTCTTAAGCCTCGGCCATACCTGACACTGAGCTCCATGTTACCTCTTAGGCCTCGGCCGCACCTGGCACTGTGCTCCATGTTATCTCCACGGCCTCGGCCACACCTGACACTGTGCTCCATATTACCCTCTCGGCCTCAGCCACATCTCACACTGTGCTCCATGTTACCTACTCGGCCTCGGACGCAACTCACACTGTGCTCCATGTTACCACCCTTCGGCCAGGCGTCACCCGGGTGCCGGCTGGGACAGGAAGCCGTGTCTTCCTCGCCTCCATCATGCTCGTGTCGGTCTGCATCGGCTCAGTGTACACGGGCTCCGTGACTGCCTTCCTTATCATCCCCTTCAGGTGAGTGTACACGGGCTCCGTGACCGCCTTCCTTGTCATCCCCTTCAGGTAAATGTACACGGACTCCGTGACCGCCTTCCTATATATAATTAGGTATGTCTATCACCAACACTTTCACAAAATGGAAACTAGCAAGGTATTTTATAATTTTGAAATATGTTTGAGATATCAACACGATATATGTTGCCCATTTAACCCTTAGGCAGTGGCTATGAAGAGAGTCATGGCCGCCAGTGAGCGCTAAAATAAAAGTCCCCCGCCCACCCCTACCCCTCCCATTTTTTTATTATAGAGTTATTAATTTATATGGAAAATGCAAGAAAGACACAAAAATAATTTAATATTTATTTTTTCATTAGGTGGAGGCACTCTGCAAGGCTGCATCTGGCACTTGCCAATGCCTGATGCTCAACTTTGCAGACGCTTCTTGTTTTACCCTTTGATGTTTCAATGATTGATTTATCATTTGTTTTTCTTTATTTACATCCACGGAGAGCTATTTGTTTTGTATCCATGTTTGCATCATAAATATAAAACCTAGATAATAATTGTTTAAATCGTCATAGGACGATGACCTCATTCCATGAATGTAGTTATTCATGACGATAACCAAATTCATACCATGAAGTGGAAAAAAAAGAGTTATTTCTTGGGTCAAGATAAATTCCATTACATTCACATGGAGCTATTATACCCATATTTGCATCAATCAAGTAAAACCCAAACAATAATTGTTTAAATCGTTATGGCGATATCTGATTTACCCTGTGAATCAGCTATTGACAATGACTCAATGGTGCTAAAGGGATAAAATAGTAGAAGAAAGATAGGATTTTACTATATTTAAATTACAAGCTATTTATCATTTTTTTTTATCCTCTCTACCAGATCATCTCCAATCAATTCAGTTTTAGAACTACTGTCGTCAAATGTAATCCCCACAGTGAGGAGCAAGACTAATACACACACCTACATTGTTGTGAGTATTTGTCGTTGTTATGATTATGTGTTGTGAGTATATGTACTTGTCACTGTTATGAGCATGTTGTTCTCCTCTCTAATTCTCTGGATCGGGTTCGATTCCCGGACCAGGCAGAAACAAATGGGCAAAGTTTCTTTCACCCCTGATTCCCCTGTTACCTAGCAGTAAATAGGAAACTGGGAGTCAGTCTGTACGTGGGTGTGGGTATCTGGCTAATGATTGGCCGAAGTGGGTTTCCAGGCTTGTGCGTCTTGACATTTCCATACGCATATCCAGGTTTATATTCCCCAATGATCTTTGGCAGGTGGAGTCCGGATTTCTTGGCGTTTACAGTTTCGATCAGTTTGTTGACCTTTGCTTTTAATTCGGCTGTAGTGTCCTTCGTTACCCTTTGGAACTTAGTTTGGTCAGAGAGTATGATGTTCATTTTCGCCAGATATTCGTCTTTTTTAAGAATGACATATATTGGCGACTTGTCACCTCTCCTGACAACTATCTCCTTGTTCTCACGAAGGCTTTTAGCTGCCGCTTTAAGCTCGGGGGACAGTATGGTGCTTCTGTAGTTGCCTTGATTCTTTCCTCCTTCTGCAATAAGTTCTGCTTGTAAGGTATCTTTGGTAGTGACCTTCTTTTGTGTCTCGAGGTCGAATATGTCGTCCAACAGAATTTCCAACTCTACTTTCCGGGCCATTTCACTCGGTCTGGACATAACATGACAGTTTATGCCCAGATTTAGGAGAGTGACTTGATCCTCAGTGAGGTTAATTCCTGCAAGGTTCAGGAAGCCATCTCTTGGTCGTGGAATTGCCATAGGTCCTCCATATAATGTTGTTAGTTTCTTGATAATCCTTGTTTCAGTGCTGAGGTGATGTTGGTCTGTGAGGATGTCGAGGTGTTGTTCAATGCGGGTACGGATACTATGGTCGATGTTGCTATTTCTCCACTCGTTAGCCAGATACCCACACCCACGTACAGACTGGCAAAGCGACTCAACGGCCTGCTGACTCCTTATGTTCCTTGCGCCTTCAGCCTGAAGTCTCCAAAGGAATTTGTGGACTTACTGCGGGGCACACGGGCCACAAGGATAAGAGCCTCGTTGGACGTAGAATCGCTGTTTACCAACGTACCTGTGGACGAGACAATCGGAATGATAGCCGACAGAGTGTATCGTGATCCAGCCTGTACTCCTCTTGACATGCCAGAAAGTATTCTGAGGAAACTACTCCAAGCTTGTACTAAAGAGGCACCCTTCTTGAGCCCGGATGGGCACATGTATAAGCAAGTAGATGGGGTCGCCATGGGTTCTCCCCTAGGTGTCCTGTTTGCAAACTTCTACATGGGTACCATCGAGCAAAAAGTCTTAGTCGACATGAACTTGAAACCGGCCATATACTGCAGGTATGTTGACGACATTTTTACACAGGTACCTGATGTCAGACATCTGCAGAAGCTGAAGGAGGCATTTGAGCAGAGTTCCGTGCTGCGTTTCACTTACGAGACGGAAAAGGATGGGAAGCTGCCTTTTCTAGATGTAACAGTCATGGAAAAGGGCGGAGGTTTCCACACTGCAGTCTACACTAAGGAAACAAACATAGGAATGTGCCTAAATGCCAACAGCGACTGCCCTGACAGGTACAAGAGGAGTGTTGTTAACGCATACGTCGACTGTGCTCTCAGCCACAGCTCAGAATGGAAGCAAGTCGACGAAGAACTCTGTAGGGTAAGGCAGGTCCTAGTCAATAACGGCTTCTCCAATGGTTTCATCGAAGACATCATAAAAAGGAAAGTGAAAAGCCATGCAACCTCTGAAGAGACAACTAACACAACACCTATACCCCCTATTAGACTATTTTACAGGAACTTCTTTTCCACAGCTCATAAAACGGAGGAAAGGGTCCTGAAAGATATTGTTAATAGAAACGTTATCCCTACAGACAAAAATCAGAGGATACAACTGACGATTTACTATAAAACCAGAAAAACGGCCAGCCTACTCATGAGAAACTCTCCAGACACAAAACAGAACGCTTTAAAAGAGACTAATGTCGTCTATGCCTTCAAATGCCCACTTGGGGACTGTAAGCTCCAAAAAACCCAGTATATAGGCAAGACAACAACATCTCTTTCTAGGCGTTTAACGATGCATAAGCAACAGGGCTCCATTAAGGAACATATAATCTCTTCCCATAACCAAACCATCGCCAGAGAAATCCTAGTAAACAACACAGAAATCATCGATAGATACAGCGATAGCAGGCGGCTTGACGTTTGCGAGGCACTACACATCAAGAAGTCAACACCAGCAATCAACAGCCAATTATTGCACAACTATATTCTACCCACCTCAAGACTCCGCTCCAATATAGAAGCATCAAGAAATATGGACCAATAGGCTTTCTACAAACACTTCTATTCAATACCCATTGTTTCTGTTCTGTCTTGTGTTGATACTTTTAATACCCTATTAATATCCCCTCCTGTTCTGTCTTGTGTTAATGCCACATCACCCTTCCCACCTCACTCAAATGTAGATATAAAATCAGAGATACGTTCTAATCAGTTGTGTATTTGTGAAGTCTTTGAAAATGTAATAAGTTTTACGAAACGCGCCCGTGTCGCGTCAGACTAGAAATAAAAATGAATTTTGGAGAAGTGATTTTTGATTTACCTCCAACAGTGAAGCGTAATGTACGAAAGATTGAGAAAATTCGTGTTAGAATTATTAATCTTACTTTTTCGGTCATATTTAATAATATATGTCTACAGGAAAGACTGCTACCAAAAT
>NC_091209.1:3200731-3213231 GCF_040958095.1 Procambarus clarkii | reverse complement strand
CCACCAAAGATCACCACCTCCCAAGGGCAACTAGAGCTAGTGAGAGGTCACTCACGTTCTTTCATCAAATTCCTGTTGATATGGGAGAACTCTGTGTCTATGCTTAATGCACAACTTGAATAAACATGCAAGAGAAGTTATACAACTTTAGAACACTTTCCCACCAGGAGATTCGAACCCTAGCCAGCACAGAAGCCTTACAGCAACTGTACACCTTTACAACATATATATATATATATATATATATATATATATATATATATATATATATATATATATTTTATTAAATATGACCGAAAAAGTAAGATTAATAATTCTAACACGAATTTTCTCAATCTTTCGTACATTATGCTTCACTGTTGGAGGTAAATCAAAAATCACTTCTCCAAAATTCATTTTTATTTCTAGTCTGACGCGACACGGGCGCGTTTCGTAAAACTTATTACATTTTCAAAGACTTCACAAATACACAACTGATTAGAACTTGCGTTTCCCTGATTTTATATCTACATTTGAGTGAGGTGGGAAGGGTGATGTGGCATTACATTTGAGTGAGGTGGGAAGGATGATGTGGCATTAGAGGATATTAATAGGGTATTAAAAGTATCAACACAAGACAGAACACGAAACAATGGATATTGAATAGAAGTGTTTGTAGAAAGCCTATTGGTCCATATTTCTTGATGCTTCTATATTGGAGCGGAGTCTTGAGGTGGGTAGAATATAGTTGTGCAATAATTGGCTGTTGATTGCTGGTGTTGACTTCTTGATGTGTAGTGCCTCGCAAACGTCAAGCCGCCTGCTATCGCTGTATCTATCGATGATTTCTGTGTTGTTTACTAGGATTTCTCTGGCGATGGTTTGGTTATGGGAAGAGATTATATGTTCCTTAATGGAGCCCTGTTGTTTATGCATCGTTAAACGCCTAGAAAGAGATGTTGTTGTCTTGCCTATATACTGGGTTTTTTGGAGCTTACAGTCCCCAAGTGGGCATTTGAAGGCATAGACGACGTTAGTCTCTTTTAAAGCGTTCTGTTTCGTGTCTGGAGAGTTTCTCATGAGTAGGCTGGCCGTTTTTCTGGTTTTATAGTAAATCGTCAGTTGTATCCTCTGATTTTTGTCTGTAGGGATAACGTTTCTATTAACAATATCTTTCAGGACCCTTTCCTCTGTTTTATGAGCTGTGGAAAAGAAGTTCCTGTAAAATAGTCTAATAGGGGGTATAGGTGTTGTGTTAGTTGTCTCATCGGAGGTTGCATGGCTTTTCACTTTCCTTCTTATGATGTCTTCGATGAAACCATTGGAGAAGCCGTTATTGACTAGAACCTGCCTTACCCTACAGAGTTCTTCGTCGACTTGCTTCCATTCTGAGCTGTGGCTGAGAGCACGGTCGACGTATGCGTTAACAACACTCCTCTTGTACCTGTCAGGGCAGTCGCTGTTGGCATTTAGGCACATTCCTATGTTTGTTTCCTTTGTGTAGACTGCAGTGTGGAAACCTCCGCCCTTTTCCATGACTGTTACATCTAGAAAAGGCAGCTTCCCATCCTTTTCCGTCTCGTAAGTGAAACGCAGCACGGAACTCTGCTCAAATGCCTCCTTCAGCTCCTGCAGATGTCTGACATCAGGTACCTGTGTAAAAATGTCGTCAACATACCTGCAGTATATGGCCGGTTTCAAGTTCATGTCGACTAAGACTTTTTGCTCGATGGTACCCATGTAGAAGTTTGCAAACAGGACACCTAGGGGAGAACCCATAGCGACCCCATCTACTTGCTTATACATATGCCCATCCGGGCTCAAGAAGGGTGCCTCTTTAGTACAAGCTTGGAGTAGTTTCCTCAGAATACTTTCTGGCATGTCAAGAGGAGTACAGGCTGGATCACGATACACTCTGTCGGCTATCATTCCGATTGTCTCGTCCACAGGTACGTTGGTAAACAGCGATTCTACGTCCAACGAGGCTCTTATCCCTGTGGCCCGTGCGCCCCGCAGTAAGTCCACAAATTCCTTTGGAGACTTCAGGCTGAAGGCGCAAGGAACATAAGGAGTCAGCAGGCCGTTGAGTCGCTTTGCCAATCTGTACGTGGGTGTGGGTATCTGGCTAATGATTGGCCGAAGTGGGTTTCCAGGCTTGTGCGTCTTGACATTTCCATACGCATATCCAGGTTTATATTCCCCAATGATCTTTGGCAGGTGGAGTCCGGATTTCTTGGCGTTCACAGTTTCGATCAGTTTGTTGACCTTTGCTTTTAATTCGGCTGTAGTGTCCTTCGTTACCCTTTGGAACTTAGTTTGGTCAGAGAGTATGATGTTCATTTTCGCCAGATATTCGTCTTTTTTAAGAATGACATATATTGGCGACTTGTCACCTCTCCTGACAACTATCTCCTTGTTCTCACGAAGGCTTTTAGCTGCCGCTCTAAGCTCGGGGGACAGTATGGTGCTTCTGTAGTTGCCTCGATTCTTTCCTCATTCTGCAATAAGTTCTGCTTGTAAGGTATCTTTGGTAGTGACCTTCTTTTGTGTCTCGAGGTCGAATATGTCGTCCAACAGAATTTCCAACTCCACTTTCCGGGCCATTTCACTCGGTCTGGACATAACATGACAGTTTATGCCCAGATTTAGGAGAGTGACTTGGTCCTCAGTGAGGTTAATTCCTGCAAGGTTCAGGAAGCCATCTCTTGGTCGTGGAATTGCCATAGGTCCTCCATATAATGTTGTTAGTTTCTTGATAATCCTTGTTTCAGTGCTGAGGTGATGTTGGTCTGTGAGGATGTCGAGGTGTTGTTCAATGCGGGTACGGATACTATGGTCGATGTTGCTATTTCTCCACTCGTTTGTAGCATGAAGTAGTTGCGTTTTTTTGTCTTTGATTTCATTCTCTGCCTTGTATATCTGATCACGAATCAGATCCTGGCGATATTTTATCGTGAAGGCTTGATTCCTTGCTGCTGGGTCGTGCACTTTAACATTAGTATATTTTGGTAGCAGTCTTTCCTGTAGACATATTTTATTAAATATGACCGAAAAAGTAAGATTAATAATTCTAACACGAATTTTCTCAATCTTTCGTACATTATGCTTCACTGTTGGAGGTAAATCAAAAATCACTTCTCCAAAATTCATTTTTATTTCTAGTCTGACGCGACACGGGCGCATTTCGTAAAACTTATTACATTTTCAAAGACTTCACAAATACACAACTGATTAGAACTTGCGTTTCCCTGATTTTATATCTACATTTGAGTGAGGTGGGAAGGGTGATGTGGCATTACATTTGAGTGAGGTGGGAAGGATGATGTGGCATTAGAGGATATTAATAGGGTATTAAAAGTATCAACACAAGACAGAACACGAAACAATGGATATTGAATAGAAGTGTTTGTAGAAAGCCTATTGGTCCATATTTCTTGATGCTTCTATATTGGATGATAGCCGACGGAATCGGCTATGATAGCCGACAGAGTGTATCGTGATCCAGCCTGTACTCCTCTTGACATGCCAGAAAGTATTCTGAGGAAACTACTCCAAGCTTGTACTAAAGAGGCACCCTTCTTGAGCCCGGATGGGCATATGTATAAGCAAGTAGATGGGGTCGCTATGGGTTCTCCCCTAGGTGTCCTGTTTGCAAACTTCTACATGGGTACCATCGAGCAAAAAGTCTTAGTCGACATGAACTTGAAACCGGCCATATACTGCAGGTATGTTGACGACATTTTTACACAGGTACCTGATGTCAGACATCTGCAGGAGCTGAAGGAGGCATTTGAGCAGAGTTCCGTGCTGCGTTTCACTTACGAGACGGAAAAGGATGGGAAGCTGCCTTTTCTAGATGTAACAGTCATGGAAAAGGGCGGAGGTTTCCACACTGCAGTCTACACAAAGGAAACAAACATAGGAATGTGCCTAAATGCCAACAGCGACTGCCCTGACAGGTACAAGAGGAGTGTTGTTAACGCATACGTCGACCGTGCTCTCAGCCACAGCTCAGAATGGAAGCAAGTCGACGAAGAACTCTGTAGGGTAAGGCAGGTTCTAGTCAATAACGGCTTCTCCAATGGTTTCATCGAAGACATCATAAGAAGGAAAGTGAAAAGCCATGCAACCTCCGATGAGACAACTAACACAACACCTATACCCCCTATTAGACTATTTTACAGGAACTTCTTTTCCACAGCTCATAAAACAGAGGAAAGGGTCCTGAAAGATATTGTTAATAGAAACGTTATCCCTACAGACAAAAATCAGAGGATACAACTGACGATTTACTATAAAACCAGAAAAACGGCCAGCCTACTCATGAGAAACTCTCCAGACACGAAACAGAACGCTTTAAAAGAGACTAACGTCGTCTATGCCTTCAAATGCCCACTTGGGGACTGTAAGCTCCAAAAAACCCAGTATATAGGCAAGACAACAACATCTCTTTCTAGGCGTTTAACGATGCATAAACAACAGGGCTACATTAAGGAACATATAATCTCTTCCCATAACCAAACCATCGCCAGAGAAATCCTAGTAAACAACACAGAAATCATCGATAGATACAGCGATAGCAGGCGGCTTGACGTTTGCGAGGCACTACACATCAAGAAGTCAACACCAGCAATCAACAGCCAATTATTGCACAACTATATTCTACCCACCTCAAGACTCCGCTCCAATATAGAAGCATCAAGAAATATGGACCAATAGGCTTTCTACAAACACTTCTATTCAATATCCATTGTTTCGTGTTCTGTCTTGTGTTGATACTTTTAATACCCTATTAATATCCTCTAATGCCACATCATCCTTCCCACCTCACTCAAATGTAATGCCACATCACCCTTCCCACCTCACTCAAATGTAGATATAAAATCAGGGAAACGCAAGTTCTAATCAGTTGTGTATTTGTGAAGTCTTTGAAAATGTAATAAGTTTTACGAAATGCGCCCGTGTCGCGTCAGACTAGAAATAAAAATGAATTTTGGAGAAGTGATTTTTGATTTACCTCCAACAGTGAAGCATAATGTACGAAAGATTGAGAAAATTCGTGTTAGAATTATTAATCTTACTTTTTCGGTCATATTTAATAAAATATGTCTACAGGAAAGACTGCTACCAAAATATACTAATGTTAAAGTGCACGACCCAGCAGCAAGGAATCAAGCCTTCACGATAAAATATCGCCAGGATCTGATTCGTGATCAGATATACAAGGCAGAGAATGAAATCAAAGACAAAAAAACGCAACTACTTCATGCTACAAACGAGTGGAGAAATAGCAACATCGACCATAGTATCCGTACCCGCATTGAACAACACCTCGACATCCTCACAGACCAACATCACCTCAGCACTGAAACAAGGATTATCAAGAAACTAACAACATTATATGGAGGACCTATGGCAATTCCACGACCAAGAGATGGCTTCCTGAACCTTGCAGGAATTAACCTCACTGAGGACCAAGTCACTCTCCTAAATCTGGGCATAAACTGTCATGTTATGTCCAGACCGAGTGAAATGGCCCGGAAAGTGGAGTTGGAAATTCTGTTGGACGACATATTCGACCTCGAGACACAAAAGAAGGTCACTACCAAAGATACCTTACAAGCAGAACTTATTGCAGAATGAGGAAAGAATCGAGGCAACTACAGAAGCACCATACTGTCCCCCGAGCTTAGAGCGGCAGCTAAAAGCCTTCGTGAGAACAAGGAGATAGTTGTCAGGAGAGGTGACAAGTCGCCAATATATGTCATTCTTAAAAAAGACGAATATCTGGCGAAAATGAACATCATACTCTCTGACCAAACTAAGTTCCAAAGGGTAACGAAGGACACTACAGCCGAATTAAAAGCAAAGGTCAACAAACTGATCGAAACTGTGAACGCCAAGAAATCCGGACTCCACCTGCCAAAGATCATTGGGGAATATAAACCTGGATATGCGTATGGAAATGTCAAGACGCACAAGCCTGGAAACCCACTTCGGCCAATCATTAGCCAGATACCCACACCCACGTACAGATTGGCAAAGCGACTCAACGGCCTGCTGACTCCTTATGTTCCTTGCGCCTTCAGCCTGAAGTCTCCAAAGGAATTTGTGGACTTACTGCGGGGCGCACGGGCCACAGGGATAAGAGCCTCGTTGGACGTAGAATCGCTGTTTACCAACGTACCTGTGGACGAGACAATCGGAATGATAGCCGACAGAGTGTATCGTGATCCAGCCTGTACTCCTCTTGACATGCCAGAAAGTATTCTGAGGAAACTACTCCAAGCTTGTACTAAAGAGGCACCCTTCTTGAGCCCGGATGGGCATATGTATAAGCAAGTAGATGGGGTCGCTATGGGTTCTCCCCTAGGTGTCCTGTTTGCAAACTTCTACATGGGTACCATCGAGCAAAAAGTCTTAGTCGACATGAACTTGAAACCGGCCATATACTGCAGGTATGTTGACGACATTTTTACACAGGTACCTGATGTCAGACATCTGCAGGAGCTGAAGGAGGCATTTGAGCAGAGTTCCGTGCTGCGTTTCACTTACGAGACGGAAAAGGATGGGAAGCTGCCTTTTCTAGATGTAACAGTCATGGAAAAGGGCGGAGGTTTCCACACTGCAGTCTACACTAAGGAAACAAACATAGGAATGTGCCTAAATGCCAACAGCGACTGCCCTGACAGGTACAAGAGGAGTGTTGTTAACGCATACGTCGACCGTGCTCTCAGCCACAGCTCAGAATGGAAGCAAGTCGACGAAGAACTCTGTAGGGTAAGGCAGGTTCTAGTCAATAACGGCTTCTCCAATGGTTTCATCGAAGACATCATAAGAAGGAAAGTGAAAAGCCATGCAACCTCCGATGAGACAACTAACACAACACCTATACCCCCTATTAGACTATTTTACAGGAACTTCTTTTCCACAGCTCATAAAACAGAGGAAAGGGTCCTGAAAGATATTGTTAATAGAAACGTTATCCCTACAGACAAAAATCAGAGGATACAACTGACGATTTACTATAAAACCAGAAAAACGGCCAGCCTACTCATGAGAAACTCTCCAGACACGAAACAGAACGCTTTAAAAGAGACTAACGTCGTCTATGCCTTCAAATGCCCACTTGGGGACTGTAAGCTCCAAAAAACCCAGTATATAGGCAAGACAACAACATCTCTTTCTAGGCGTTTAACGATGCATAAACAACAGGGCTCCATTAAGGAACATATAATCTCTTCCCATAACCAAACCATCGCCAGAGAAATCCTAGTAAACAACACAGAAATCATCGATAGATACAGCGATAGCAGGCGGCTTGACGTTTGCGAGGCACTACACATCAAGAAGTCAACACCAGCAATCAACAGCCAATTATTGCACAACTATATTCTACCCACCTCAAGACTCCGCTCCAATATAGAAGCATCAAGAAATATGGACCAATAGGCTTTCTACAAACACTTCTATTCAATATCCATTGTTTCGTGTTCTGTCTTGTGTTGATACTTTTAATACCCTATTAATATCCTCTAATGCCACATCATCCTTCCCACCTCACTCAAATGTAATGCCACATCACCCTTCCCACCTCACTCAAATGTAGATATAAAATCAGGGAAACGCAAGTTCTAATCAGTTGTGTATTTGTGAAGTCTTTGAAAATGTAATAAGTTTTACGAAACGCGCCCGTGTCGCGTCAGACTAGAAATAAAAATGAATTTTGGAGAAGTGATTTTTGATTTACCTCCAACAGTGAAGCATAATGTACGAAAGATTGAGAAAATTCGTGTTAGAATTATTAATCTTACTTTTTCGGTCATATTTAATAAAATATGTCTACAGGAAAGACTGCTACCAAAATATACTAATATATATATATATATATATATATATATATATATATATATATATATATATATATATATATATATATATATATATATATATATATATATGACTGAAAACTCACACCCCAGAAGTGACTCGAACCCATACTGCCAGGAGCAATGCAACTGGTATCTACAGGACGCCTTAATCCGCTTGACCATCATGACCAGACATAAGGAAGTGATAGCCGAAGCTATTTGAACCACTTCCCTGCCGACACTCGGATGGTATTCTTGGGCATAGCATTTTATCAAATCACCTCATTCTTTGGGGCACACGTGAGGAACACAAATGCGAACAATCCTGAATGGTCCCCAGGACTATATGCAACTGAAAACTCACACCCCAGAAGTGACTCAAACCCATACTGCCAGGAGCAACGCAACTGGTATGTAAAGGACGCCTTAATCCACTTGACCATCTCGACCAGACATAAGGAGGTGATAGCCGAAGCTTTTTGAACCACCCCCTGTGCCGGCACCCAGATGGTAATCTTGGGCATAGCATTTTATCAAATCACCTCATTCTTTGGAGCACACGTGAGAAACACAAATGCGAACAAGCCTGAATGGTCTCCAGGACTATATGCAACTGAAAACTCAAACCTCAGAAGTGACTCGAACCCATATTGCCAGGAGCAAAGCAACTGGTATGTGCAGGACGCCTTAATCCACTTGACCATCTCGACCGGACATAAGGAGGTGATAGCCGAAGCTATTTGATCCCCCCCACCCCCCGCAAACACCCGGATGGAAATCTTGGGCATAGCATTTTATCAAATCACCTCATTCTTTGGGGCACACGTGAGGAACACAAATGCGAACAAGCCTGAATGGTCCCCAGGACTATATGCAACTGAAAACTCAAACCCCAGAAGTGACTCGAATTCATACTGCCAGGAGCAATGCAACTTGTATGTACAGGACGCCTTAATCCACGTGACCATCTCGACTGGATATAAGGAGGTGAGACGAAGCTATTTGAACAACCCCTCGCCGGCACCCGGATAGTAATCTTGGGCATAGCATTTTATCAAATAACCTCTTTCTTTGGGGCACACGTGAGGAATACAAATGCGAACAAGCCTAAATGGTCCCCAAGACTATATGCAACTGAACTTCTTAATGTGTTGACTTCTTAATGTGTAGTGCCTCGCAGATATCAAGCCGTCTGCTATCGCTGTATCTATCGATGATTTCCGTGTTTTTTGTTAAGACTTCTCTGGTGATGGTCTGGTTGTGGGAAGAGATTATATGTTCCTTAATGGAGCCCTGTTGCTTATGCATCGTTAATCGCCTGGAAAGAGATTCTCTCTAGTTGCGTCAGACTAGAAATAAAAATGAATTTTGGTGAATTGATTTTTCACAGAATCACAATCATTGTGATTATATGATTGTGATTCTGTGTACCTTGGACAAACAGGAAAGTCCTTACAATTGCGGTTGTCACAACATGCTTATAGTATTAGAACTGCCCAAACGTCTAATGCATTGTATCTACATACGAGTTTATGCGATCTCAATATTAACTGGAATGGAGCAAAAAGCATTACCAATTGTGGGGATTTCGTGGAACGGAATTTAATTGAGTCTGCTCTAATCAGTCAGTGTCCAAATCTTCTTAATGTTAGTACTGGAATGTACAAACTTGATCCATTTTTAAGATATAATATGCAAATCAGTTTAAGAAAAAACTCTGATATAGAGGCTTACAATGTCTCATTATAATTTTATATTCATATATTGTGTGTTCATGAAGCTTTTCTTCAATCTTTCATCCTTATTCTCTGACCGCTTAATCCTCTTTGACCATTTTAAGCTAAGCTATACCTGTTTCTGGTTAATTCTTTCCTTAGGGATTGGTTGGTCAGGTGTTGGCCTATATATCCTCCCAATTCTCCCTTCTCCTTTAGTCAGTCTGGTGTTGACAAAGGCTTTAACAAGCCGAAACGTTCACCTCATTTCATATTTCTCTGTAGATTTTCCATATATATATATATATATATATATATAAAGGCACAACTCTCCTAAACACGAGAGTGAAGTATACAACTTTAGAACACTTTCCCACCAGGAGACTCGAACGCTAGCCAGCACAGAAGCCTTCCAGCAACTGGCATAACAGGTACGCCTTAACCCTCTCCACCACCTGCTCAGACCCTTAAAAGAGATGGTAATTTCGGAGTATTTAAATACACCAAAGATCACCACCTCCCAAGAGCACTAGAGCAAGTGAGGGGTCATTTAGACGTTAATTTCATCAAGTCCCTGTTAATATGGGAAGACACAGTGTCTATGCTTAAGGCACAACTCTCCTAAACACGAGAGTGAAGTATACAACTTTAGAACACTTTCCCACCAGGAGACTCGAACCCTAGCCAGCACAGAAGCCTTCCAGCAACTGGCATAACAGGTACGCCTTAACCCTCTCCACCACCTGCTCAGACCCTTAAAAGAGATGGTAATTTCGGAGTATTTAAATACACCAAAGATCACCACCTCCCAAGAGCACTAGAGCAAGTGAGGGGTCATTTAGACGTTAATTTCATCAAGTCCCTGTTAATATGGGAAGACACAGTGTCTCTGCTTAAGGCACAACTCTCCTAAACACGAGAGTTAAGTATACAACTTTAGAACACTTTCCCACCAGGAGACTCGAACCCTAGCCAGCACAGAAGCCTTCCAGCAACTGGCATAACAGGTACGCCTTAACCCTCTGCACCACCGCTCAGACCCTTAAAAGAGATGGTAATTTCGGAGTATTTAAATCCCCCAAAGATCAACACCTCCCAAGAGCACCAGAGCAAGTGAGGGGTCATTTAGACGTTAATTTCATCAAGTCCCTGTTAATATGGGAAGACACAGTGTCTCTGCTTAAGGCACAACTCTCCTAAACACGAGAGTCAAGTATACAACTTTAGAACACTTTCCCACCAGGAGACTCGAACCCTAGCCAGCACAGAAGCCTTCCAGCAACTGGCATAACAGGTACGCCTTAACCCTCTGCACCACCGCTCAGACCCTTAAAAGAGATGGTAATTTCGGAGTATTTAAATCCCCCAAAGATCAACACCTCCCAAGAGCACCAGAGCAAGTGAGGGGTCATTTAGACGTTAATTTCATCAAGTCCCTGTTAATATGGGAAGACACAGTGTCTCTGCTTAAGGCACAACTCTCCTAAACACGAGAGTTAAGTATACAACTTTAGAACACTTTCCCACCAGGAGACTCGAACCCTAGCCAGCACAGAAGCCTTCCAGCAACTGGCATAACAGGTACGCCTTAACCCTCTCCACCACCTGCTCAGACCCTTAAAAGAGATGGTAATTTCGGAGTATTTAAATACACCAAAGATCACCACCTCCCAAGAGCACTAGAGCAAGTGAGGGGTCATTTAGACGTTAATTTCATCAAGTCCCTGTTAATATGGGAAGACACAGTGTCTATGCTTAAGGCACAACTCTCCTAAACACGAGAGTGAAGTATACAACTTTAGAACACTTTCCCACCAGGAGACTCGAACCCTAGCCAGCACAGAAGCCTTCCAGCAACTGGCATAACAGGTACGCCTTAACCCTCTCCACCACCTGCTCAGACCTTTAAAAGAGATGGTAATTTCGGAGTATTTAAATACACCAAAGATCACCACCTCCCAAGAGCACTAGAGCAAGTGAGGGGTCATTTAGACGTTAATTTCATCAAGTCCCTGTTAATATGGGAAGACACAGTGTCTATGCTTAAGGCACAACTCTCCTAAACACGAGAGTGAAGTATACAACTTTAGAACACTTTCCCACCAGGAGACTCGAACCCTAGCCAGCACAGAAGCCTTCCAGCAACTGGCATAACAGGTACGCCTTAACCCTCTCCACCACCTGCTCAGACCCTTAAAAGAGATGGTAATTTCGGAGTATTTAAATACACCAAAGATCACCACCTCCCAAGAGCACTAGAGCAAGTGAGGGGTCATTTAGACGTTAATTTCATCAAGTCCCTGTTAATATGGGAAGACACAGTGTCTATGCTTAAGGCACAACTCTCCTAAACACGAGAGTGAAGTATACAACTTTAGAACACTTTCCCACCAGGAGACTCGAACCCTAGCCAGCACAGAAGCCTTCCAGCAACTGGCATAACAGGTACGCCTTAACCCTCTCCACCACCTGCTCAGACCCTTAAAAGAGATGGTAATTTCGGAGTATTTAAATACACCAAAGATCACCACCTCCCAAGAGCACTAGAGCAAGTGAGGGGTCATTTAGACGTTAATTTCATCAAGTCCCTGTTAATATGGGAAGACACAGTGTCTATGCTTAAGGCACAACTCTCCTAAACACGAGAGTGAAGTATACAACTTTAGAACACTTTCCCACCAGGAGACTCGAACCCTAGCCAGCACAGAAGCCTTCCAGCAACTGGCATAACAGGTACGCCTTAACCCTCTCCACCACCTGCTCAGACCCTTAAAAGAGATGGTAATTTCGGAGTATTTAAATACACCAAAGATCACCACCTCCCAAGAGCACTAGAGCAAGTGAGGGGTCATTTAGACGTTAATTTCATCAAGTCCCTGTTAATATGGGAAGACACAGTGTCTATGCTTAAGGCACAACTCTCCTAAACACGAGA
>NC_091209.1:3119864-3200231 GCF_040958095.1 Procambarus clarkii | reverse complement strand
CTGCTTCACTCTCTTGAGCCTCTGCATCACTCTCTTGAGCCTCTACATCACTCTCTGGAGCCTCTGCATCCCTCTCTGGAGCCTCAGCATCCCTCTCCTGAACCTCTGCAGCATTCTCGTGAGCCTCTGCATCATTCTCTTGAAACCTCTGCATCCCTCTCTTAAGCCTCTGCATCACTCTCTGGAGCCTCTGCAACCCTCTCTTAAGCCTCTGCATCACTCACCTAAGCCTATGCATCACTCTCTTCAGCCTCTGCATCCCTGTCTTGAGCCTCTGCATCATTCGCTTAAGCATCTGCATCACTCTCCTGAGCCTCTGCATCACTCTCTTGAGAATCTGCACCCTTAAGCCTCTGCATCACTCTCTTAAGCCTCTGCATCACTCTCTTGAGCCTCTGCATCACTCTCTTGAGCCTCTGCATCACTCTCTTCAGCACTGCTCCTCTCTCATAGGCCTCTGCATCACTCTCTTCAGCCTCTGCATCCCTCTCGTAAGCCTCTGCATCACTCTCTTGATCCTCTGCATAACTCTCTTGAGTCTCTGAATCCCTCTCCTGAGCCTCTGAATCCCTCTCGTAAGCCTCTGCATCACTCACTTTAGCCTCTGCATCACTTTCGTAAGCCTCTGAATCACTCTCTTGAGCCCCTGCATCCCTCTCTTGAGCCACTGCATCACTCTCTCGAGCCTCTGCATCACCCTCTTAAGGCTCTTTATCCCTCTTTTAAGCCGCTGCAACACTTTCTTAAGCCTCTGCATCCCTCTCTTGAGCCTCTGCATCCCTCTCTTCAACTCCTGCATCCCTCTCTTGAGCCTCTGCATCCCTCTCCTGAGCCATTGCATCACTCCCTTAAGCCTCTGCATCCCTCTCATGATCCTCTGCATCACTATCATAAACCTCTGCATCACTCTCTTGAGCCTCTGCATAACTCTCTTAAGTGTCTGCATAACTCTCTTCAGCCTATGCATCCCTCTCTTGAGCCTCTGCAACACTATGCTCAGCCTCTGCATCACTCTCTAAAGCCTCTGAATCCCTCTCCTGAGCCTCTGAATCCCTCTCTTGAGCCTCTGCATCACTCTCTCAATCCTCTGCATCACTCTCATGAGCCTCTACATCATTCTCTTGAGCCTCTGCATCCCTCTCTTAAACCTCTACATAATTCTCTTGAGCCTCTGCATCGCTCTCATGAGCCTCTGCATCACTCTCTTAAGCCTCTGCATATCTCTCTTCAGCCTCTGCATCACTCTCTTGACCCTCTGCATCACTCTCTTGATCCTCTGCATCCCTCTCTTGAGCCTCTGCATCCCTTTCTTGAGCCTCTGCATCACTCTCTTGAGCCTCTGCATCACCCTTTTAAGCCTCTGCATCCCTTTTTTTGAGCCTCTGCATCACTTTCTTAAGCCTCTGCATCCCTTTTTTGAGCGTCTGCATCACTCTCTTCAACTCGTGAATCCCTCTCATGAGCCTTTGCATCCCTCTCCTGAGCCTTTGCATCACTCTCTTAAGCCTCTGCATTCCTCTCTTGAGATTCTGCGTCACTCTTAAGAGCATCTGCATCCCTCTCTTGTGCCTCTGCATCCCTCACTTGAGCCTTTGCGTCCCTCTCTTGAGCCCCTGAATCCCTCTCTTGAGCCTCTGCATCCCTCTCTTGAGCCTCTGCATCCCTCTCTTAAGCCTCTGCATCACTCTCGTAAGCCTCTGAATCACTCTCTTGAGCCTCTGAATCCTCTCTTGAACTCCTGCATCCCTCTCATGAGCCTCTGCATCCCTCTGATGAGCCTCTGCATCCCTCTCTTGAGCCTTTGCATCACTCTCTTAAGCCTCTGCATCCCTCTGTTGAGCCTCTGCATCACTCTCAAGAGCTTCTGCATCCTTCTCTTGTGCATCTGCATCCCTCACTTGAGCCTCTGCATCCCTCTCTTGAGCTTCTGCATCCCTCTCTTGAGCCTCTGCATCCCTCTCTAGAGCCTCTGCATCACTCTTTTCAGCCTTTGCATAACTCTTAAGCCTCTGCTTCCCTCTCTTGATCCTCTGCATCACTCTCTTGAGCCTCTGCATCACTCTCTTTATCGTCTGCATCACTCTCTTGAGCCTCTGCATCCCTCTCTGCATCACTCTCTTCGGCCTCTGCATCACTCTCTTAAGCCTATGCTTTCCTCTCTTGATCCTCTGCTTCACTCTCTTGAGCCTCTGCATCACTCTCTTGAGCCTCTACATCACTCTCTGGAGCCTCTGCATCCCTCTCTGGAGCCTCAGCATCCCTCTCTTGAACCTCTGCAGCATTCACTTGAGCCTCTGCATCATTCTCTAGAACCTCTGCATCCCTCTCTTAAGCCTCTGCATCACTCTCTGGAGCCTCTGCATCCCTCTCCTGAGCCTTTGCATCACTCTCTTAAGCCTCTGCATTCCTCTCTTGAGATTCTGCGTCACTCTTAAGAGCATCTGCATCCCTCTCTTGTGCCTCTGCATCCCTCACTTGAGCCTTTGCATCCCTCTCTTGAGCCCCTGCATCCCTCTCTTGAGCCTCTGCATCCCTCTCTTGAGCCTCTGCATCCCTTTCTTAAGCCTCTGCATCATTCTCTTATGCCTCTGCATCACTCTCGTAAGCCTCGGAATCACTCTCTTGAGCCTCTGCATCCCTCTCATGAGCCTTTGCATCACTCTCTTAAGCCTCTGCATCCCTCTCTTGTACATCTGCATCCCTCACTTCACCCTCTGCATCCCTCTTTTGAGCTTCTGCATACCTCTCTTGAGCCTCTGCATCCCTCTCTTGAGCCTCTGCATCCCTCTCTCAAGCTTCTGCATCACTCTCTTAAGCTTCTGCATCACGCTGTTAAGCCTCTGAATCACTCTCTTGAGCCTCTGCATCACTCTCTTGAGCCCCTGCATCCCTCTCTTGAGCCTCTGCATCACTCTTTTCAGCCTCTGCATCACACTCTTAAGCCTCTGCATCACTCTCTTGGGCCTCTGCATCCCTCTCCTTAGCCTCTACCTCACTCTCTTAAGCCTCTGCATCTCTCTCGTAAGCCTCTGAATCACTCTCTTAAGCCTCTGCATCACTCTCTAGAGCCTCTGCATCACTCACTTCAGCCTTTGCATAACTCTTTTAAGCCTCTGCTTCCCTCTCTTGATCCTCTGCATCACTCTCTTGAGCCTCTGCATCACTCTCTCTTTATCGTCTGCATCACTCTCTTGAGCCTCTGCATCCCTCTCTGCATCACTCTCTTCGGCCTCTGCATCACTCTCTTAAGCCTCTGCTTCCCTCTCTTGATCCTCTACATCACTCTCTTGAACCTCTGCATCACTCTTATGATCCTTTGCTTCACTCTCTTGAGACTCTGCATCACTCTCTTGAGCCTCTACATCACTCTCTTGAGCCTCTGTATTACTCTGTTGAGCCTCTTCATCACTCTCTTATGCCTCTGCATCTCTCTCTTCAGCCTCTGCATCACTCTCTTGAGCCTCTGCATCCCTCTCTGGAGCCTCAGCATCCCTATCTTGAACCTCTGCAGCACTCTCTTGAGCCTCTGCATCATTCTCTTGAACCTCTGCATCCCTCTCTTCAGCTTCTGCATCACTCTCTTAAGCCTCTGATTCCCTCTCTTGATCCTCTGCATCACTCTCTTGAGCTTCTGCATCACTCTCTTGAGCCTCTGCATCCCTCTCTTGAGCCTCTGCATCCCTCTCTTGAGCTTCTGCATCCCTCTCTTGAGCCTCTGCATCCCTCTCTTGAGCCTCTGCATCACACTTTTAAGCCTCTGCATCCCTTTTTTGAGCCTCTGCATCCCTTTCTTGAGCGTCTGCATCACTCTCTTGAACTCGTGAATCCCTCTCATGAGCCTTTGCATCCCTCTCCTGAGCCTTTGCATCACTCTGTTGAGCCTCTGCATTCCTCTCTTGAGATTCTGCGTCACTCTTAAGAGCATCTGAATCCCTCTCTTGTGCCTCTGCATCCCTCACTTGAGCCTTTGCATCCCTCTCTTGAGCCCCTGCATCCCTCTCTTGAGCCTCTGCATCCCTCTCTTGAGCATCTGCATCCCTCTCTTAAGCCTCTGCATCACTCTCGTAAGCCTCTGAATCACTCTCTTGAGCCTCTGAATCCTCTCTTGAACTCCTGCATCCCTCTCATGAGCCTCTGCATCCCTCTCTTGAGCCTTTGCATCCCTCTCTTGAGCCCCTGCATCCCTCTCTTGAGCCTCTGCATCCCTCTCTTGAGCCTCTGCATCCCTCTCTTAAGCCTCTGCATCACTCTCGTAAGCCTCTGAATCACTCTCTTGAGCCTCTGAATCCTCTCTTGAACTCCTGCATCCCTCTCATGAGCCTCTGCATCCCTCTCTTGAGCCTTTGCATCACTCTCTTAAGCCTCTGCATCCCTCTGTTGAGCCTCTGCATCACACTCAAGAGCTTCTGCATCCTTCGCTTGTGCATCTGCATCCCTCACTTGAGCCTCTGCATCCCTCTCTTGAGCTTGTGCATCCCTCTCTTGATCCTCTGCATCCCTCGCTTGAGCCTCTGCATCCCTCTCTCAAGCCTTTGCATCACTCTCTTAAGCTTCTGCATCACTCTCTTAAGCCTCTGCATCACTCTCGTAAGCCTCTGAATCACTCTCTTAAGCCTCTGCATCACTCTCTAGAGCCTCTGCATTACTCTTTTCAGCCTTTGCATAACTCTCTTAAGCCTCTGCATCCGTCTCTTGATCCTCTGCATCACTCTCTTGAGCCTCTGCATCACTCTCTTTATCGTCTTCATCACTCTCTTGACCCTCTGCATCCCTCTCTGCATCACTCTCTTCGGCCTCTGTATCACTCTCTTAAGCCTCTGCTTTCCTCTCTTGATCCTCTGCATCACTCTCTTGAACCTCTGCATCACTCTCATGATCCTCTGCTTCACTCTCTTGAGCCTCTGCATCCCTCTCTTAAGCCTCTGCATCACTCTCTGGAGCCTCTGCAACCCTCTCTTAAGCCTCTGCATCACTCACCTAAGCCTATGCATCACTCTCTTCAGCCTCTGCATCCCTGTCTTGAGCCTCTGCATCATTCGCTTAAGCATCTGCATCACTTTCTTGAGCCTCTGCATCACACTCTTGAGCCTCTGCACCCCTCTCATAAGCCTCTGCATCACTCTCTTAAGCCTCTGCATCACTCTCTTTAGCCTCTGCATCACTCTCTTGAGCCTCTGCATCACTCTCTTCAGCCTCTGCATCCCTCTCTTGAGCCTCTGCATCACTTTCTTGAGCTTATGCACCACTCTCGTGAGCCTCAACGAGAAACAAATAGATGATTGAAAATGAAGTATTTAAGGTTATTATCTAATCAATTATGTGTTTGTAAAATTTTTATCGTATATTTAATGAATTAATACCAATAAACTGGAAATTAACAAAAACGTGGAAAAACAGCAAAATATTGCCTAATTCGATGATATTTTGTTTATATCACATAAATAAAAAGGGGGATGATAAACGTCAAAATATACTAAATTTGATGATTTATAGTACGAAACAAAATGCAAGAAAACTTGCCTAAAATGCAATATTATGCGAAATTCTGAGATTTGAAGGCCAAATCATATATCGTGATACTACATGAAATAGTATCGAAAAATTGGTAAAATGAATATATTTTCGTAATATCAAACAACATGAAAAACGTGAAAAAAGTCACTATTATACCAAATTTGAGGATTTTATCTTCGAATCATAAAGCGAGGTTTCGTATTATTTAGATCCAAGAAAAGACATATTACAATGTTGTTTCCAATACAAATGATAAAAATGAATGTGGTTTCATTAGAATGAACTAAAATGTTCCTGATTTTCCGTTTATATTACCGATGGAAGATGTAACCGTAAAACCGGTCTATTCTAGCTGAAACGTCGATATATGCAATAAAAACCGAACTTCTCCCCTTTTCAATATCTTACTCAGTATTTCAACGAGAAACAAATAGATGATTGAAAATGAAGTATTTAAGGTTATTATCTAATCAATTACGTGTTTGCATCATTTTTATCGTAAATTTTATGAATTAATAACAATAAACTGGATATTCACAAAAACGTGGAAAGACGGCAAAATATTGCCTATTTCGATGATATTTTGTTTAAATCACATAAAGGAAAAGGGGATGACAAGCGTCAAAATATTGCTAAATTCGATGATGTTGAGTGCGAAACAAAATGCAAGAAAACTTGCTTAAAATGCAATATTATCCAAATTCTAAGATATGAAGGTCAAATCACATATCGTGATACTTTATGAACTTGTATCGAAATATTGGTAAAAATGAATATATTTACGTAATATCAAACTACATAAAAACCTGAAAAAGTCACTATTATAAAAAATTTGAGGATTTTAACTTCGAATCATAAAGCGCGGTTTCGTATTATTTAGATCCAAGAAAAGACATGACAATGTTGTTTCCAATACAAATGATAAAAATGAATGTGGTTTCATTAGAATGAACTAAAATGTTCCTGATTTTCCGTTTATATTACCGATGGAAGATGTAACCGTAAAACCGGTCTATTCTAGCTGAAACGTCGATATATGCAATAAAAACCGAACTTCTCCCCTTTTCAATATCTTACTCAGTATTTCAACGAGAAACAAATAGATGATTGAAGATGAAGTATTTAAGGTTATTATCTAATCAATTACGTGTTTGCATCATTTTTATCGTAAATTTTATGAATTAATAACAATAAACTGGAAATTCACAAAAACGTGGAAAAACAGCAAAAAATTGCCTAATTCGATGATATTTTGTTTATATCACATAAAGGAAAAGGGGGGATGATAAAAGTGAAAATATTACGAAATTCGATGATTTATAGTACGAAACAAAATGCAAGAAAACTTTTCTTAAAATGCAATATTATGCGAAATTCTGAGATTTGAAGGCCAAATCATATATCGTGATACTACATGAAAAAGTATCGAAATATTGGTAAAAATGAATATATTTACGTAATATCAAACTACATGAAAAACGTGAAAAAGTCACTATTATACCAAATTTGAGGTTTTAACTTCGAATCATAAAGAGAGGTTTCGTATTATTTAGATCCAAGAAAAGACACATGACAATGTTGTTTCCAATACAAATGATAAAAATCAATGTGTTTTCATTAGAATGAACTAAAATGTTCCTGATTTTCCGTTTATATTACTGACAGAAGATGTACACGTAAAACCGTTCTAATCCGGCTGAAACGTCGATATATGCAATAAAAACCGAACTTCTCCCCTTTTCAATATCATATCAAGTATTTTAACGAGAAACAAATAGTTGATTGAAAATGAAGTATTTAAGTTTATCATCTAATCAATTATGTGTTTGTATCATTTTTATCGTATATTTAATGAATTAATACCAATAAACTGGAAATTCACAAAAACGTGGAAAAACAACAAAATATTGCCTAATTCGATAATATTTTGTTTATATCACATAAAGGAAAAGTGAGATGATAAACGTCAAAATATTACTAAATTCGATGATTTTTAGGTACGAAACAAAATGCAAGAAAACTTGCTTAAAATGCAATATTATGCGAAATTCTGAGATTTGAAGGCCAAATCAAATATCGTGATACTACATGAAATAGTATCGAAATATTGGTAAAAATGAGTCTATTTACGTAATATAAAACTACATGAAAAACGTGAAAAAGTCACTATTTTACAATATTTGAGTATTTTAACTTCAAATCACAGAGCGAGGTTTCGTATTATTTAGAATCAAGAAAAGACATATGACAATGTTGTTTCCAATACAAATGATAAAAATCAATGTGTTTCCATTAGAAATAACTAAAATGTTCCTGATCTTCCGTTTATATTACCGACGAAAGATGTACACGTAAAACCGCTCTAATCCGGCTGAAATGTCGATATATGCAATAAAACAGAAATTCTCCCCTTTTCAATATCTTATCAAGTACTTTAACGAGAAACAAATAGTCGATTGAAAATGAAGTATTTAAGGTTATTTTCTAATCAATTATGTGTTTGCATCATTTTTATCATATATATTAATGAATTAATTACAATGAACTGAAAATTTACCAAAACGTGGAAAAACAGTAAAATATTGCCTAATTCGATGATATTTTGTTTATATCACATAAAGGAAAAGGGAGATGATAAACGTCAAAATATTACTAAATTCGATGCTTTTTAGTACGAAACAAAATGCAAGAAAATTGGCTTAAAATGCAATATTATTCGAAATTCTGAGATTTGAAGGCCAAATCACATATCGTGATAATACATGAAATAGTATCGAAATATTGGTAAAAATGAATATATTTACGTAATATAAAACTACATGAAAAACGTGAAAAAAGTCACTATTATACCAAATTTGAGGATTTTAACTTCGAATCATAAAGCGCGGTTTCGTATTATTTAGATCCAAGAAAAGACATGACAATGTTGTTTCCAATACAAACGATAAAAATCAATGTGTTTTCATTAGAATTAACTAAAATGTTTCTGATTTTCCGTTTATATTACCGATGGAAGATGTTCACGTAAAACCGCTCTATTCCGGCTGAAACGTCAATATATGCAATAAAAACCGAATTTCTTCCCTTTTCAATATTTCACTCAGTATTTCAACGAGAAACAAATAGATGATTGAAGATGAAGTATTTAAAGTTATTATTTAATCAATTATGTGTTTGTATCATTTTTATCGTATATATAATGAATTAATAACAATAAACTGGAAATTCACAAAAACGTGGAAAAACAGCAAAAAATTGCCTAATTCGATGATATTTTGTTTATATCACATAAAGGAAAAGGGGGGATGATAAAAGTAAAAATATTACTAAATTCGATGATTTATAGTACGAAACAAAATGCAAGAAAACTTTTCTTAAAATGCAATATTATGCGAAATTCTGAGATTTGAAGGCCAAATCATATATCGTGATACTACATGAAAAAGTATCGAAATATTGGTAAAAATGAATATATTTACGTAATATCAAACTACATGAAAAACGTGAAAAAGTCACTATTATACCAAATTTGAGGTTTTAACTTCGAATCATAAAGCGAGGTTTCGTATTATTTAGATCCAAGAAAAGACACATGACAATGTTGTTTCCAATACAAATGATAAAAATCAATGTGTTTTCATTAGAATGAACTAAAATGTTCCTGATTTTCCGTTTATATTACTGACAGAAGATGTACACGTAAAACCGTTCTAATCCGGCTGAAACGTCGATATATGCAATAAAAACCGAACTTCTCCCCTTTTCAATATCATATCAAGTATTTTAACGAGAAACAAATAGTTGATTGAAAATGAAGTATTTAAGTTTATCATCTAATCAATTATGTGTTTGTATCATTTTTATCGTATATTTAATGAATTAATACCAATAAACTGGAAATTCACAAAAACGTGGAAAAACAGCAAAATATTGCCTAATTCGATAATATTTTGTTTATATCACATAAAGGAAAAGTGAGATGATAAACGTCAAAATATTACTAAATTCGATGATTTTAGTACGAAACAAAATGCAAGAAAACTTGCTTAAAATGCAATATTATGCGAAATTCTGAGATTTGAAGGCCAAATCAAATATCGTGATACTACATGAAATAGTATCGAAATATTGGTAAAAATGAGTCTATTTACGTAATATAAAACTACATGAAAAACGTGAAAAAGTCACTATTTTACAACATTTGAGTATTTTAACTTCAAATCACAGAGCGAGGTTTCGTATTATTTAGTATCAAGAAAAGACATATGACAATGTTGTTTCCAATACAAATGATAAAAATCAATGTGTTTCCATTAGAAATAACTAAAATGTTCCTGATCTTCCGTTTATATTACCGACGAAAGATGTACACGTAAAACCGCTCTAATCCGGCTGAAATGTCGATATATGCAATAAAACAGAAATTCTCCCCTTTTCAATATCTTATCAAGTACTTTAACGAGAAACAAATAGTCGATTGAAAATGAAGTATTTAAGGTTATTTTCTAATCAATTATGTGTTTGCATCATTTTTATCATATATATTAATGAATTAATAACAATAAACTGAAAATTTACAAAAACGTGGAAAAACAGTAAAATATTGCCTAATTCGATGATATTTTGTTTATATCACATAAAGGAAAAGGGAGATGATAAACGTCAAAATATTACTAAATTCGATGCTTTTTAGTACGAAACAAAATGCAAGAAAATTGGCTTAAAATGCAATATTATTCGAAATTCTGAGATTTGAAGGCCAAATCACATATCGTGATAATACATGAAATAGTATCGAAATATTGGTAAAAATGAATATATTTACGTAATATAAAACTACATGAAAAACGTGAAAAAAGTCACTATTATACCAAATTTGAGGATTTTAACTTCGAATCATAAAGCGCGGTTTCGTATTATTTAGATCCAAGAAAAGACATGACAATGTTGTTTCCAATACAAACGATAAAAATCAATGTGTTTTCATTAGAATTAACTAAAATGTTTCTGATTTTCCGTTTATATTACCGATGGAAGATGTTCACGTAAAACCGCTCTATTCCGGCTGAAACGTCAATATATGCAATAAAAACCGAATTTCTTCCCTTTTCAATATTTCACTCAGTATTTCAACGAGAAACAAATAGATGATTGAAGATGAAGTATTTAAAGTTATTATTTAATCAATTATGTGTTTGTATCATTTTTATCGTATATATAATGAATTAATAACAATAAACTGGAAATTCACAAAAACGTGGAAAAACAGCAAAAAATTGCCTAATTCGATGATATTTTGTTTATATCACATAAAGGAAAAGGGGGGATGATAAAAGTAAAAATATTACTAAATTCGATGATTTATAGTACGAAACAAAATGCAAGAAAACTTTTCTTAAAATGCAATATTATGCGAAATTCTGAGATTTGAAGGCCAAATCATATATCGTGATACTACATGAAAAAGTATCGAAATATTGGTAAAAATGAATATATTTACGTAATATCAAACTACATGAAAAACGTGAAAAAGTCACTATTATACCAAATTTGAGGTTTTAACTTCGAATCATAAAGCGAGGTTTCGTATTATTTAGATCCAAGAAAAGACACATGACAATGTTGTTTCCAATACAAATGATAAAAATCAATGTGTTTTCATTAGAATGAACTAAAATGTTCCTGATTTTCCGTTTATATTACTGACAGAAGATGTACACGTAAAACCGTTCTAATCCGGCTGAAACGTCGATATATGCAATAAAAACCGAACTTCTCCCCTTTTCAATATCATATCAAGTATTTTATCGAGAAACAAATAGTTGATTGAAAATGAAGTATTTAAGTTTATCATCTAATCAATTATGTGTTTGTATCATTTTTATCGTATATTTAATGAATTAATACCAATAAACTGGAAATTCACAAAAACGTGGAAAAACAGCAAAATATTGCCTAATTCGATAATATTTTGTTTATATCACATAAAGGAAAAGTGAGATGATAAACGTCAAAATATTACTAAATTCGATGATTTTAGTACGAAACAAAATGCAAGAAAACTTGCTTAAAATGCAATATTATGCGAAATTCTGAGATTTGAAGGCCAAATCAAATATCGTGATACTACATGAAATAGTATCGAAATATTGGTAAAAATGAGTCTATTTACGTAATATAAAACTACATGAAAAACGTGAAAAAGTCACTATTTTACCATATTTGAGTATTTTAACTTCAAATCACAGAGCGAGGTTTCGTATTATTTAGAATCAAGAAAAGACATATGACAATGTTGTTTCCAATACAAATGATAAAAATCAATGTGTTTCCATTAGAAATAACTAAAATGTTCCTGATCTTCCGTTTATATTACCGACGAAAGATGTACACGTAAAACCGCTCTAATCCGGCTGAAATGTCGATATATGCAATAAAACAGAAATTCTCCCCTTTTCAATATCTTATCAAGTACTTTAACGAGAAACAAATAGTCGATTGAAAATGAAGTATTTAAGGTTATTTTCTAATCAATTATGTGTTTGCATCATTTTTATCATATATATTAATGAATTAATAACAATAAACTGAAAATTTACAAAAACGTGGAAAAACAGTAAAATATTGCCTAATTCGATGATATTTTGTTTATATCACATAAAGGAAAAGGGAGATGATAAACGTCAAAATATTACTAAATTCGATGCTTTTTAGTACGAAACAAAATGCAAGAAAATTGGCTTAAAATGCAATATTTTTCGAAATTCTGAGATTTGAAGGCCAAATCACATATCGTGATAATACATGAAATAGTATCGAAATATTGGTAAAAATGAATATATTTACGTAATATAAAACTACATGAAAAACGTGAAAAAAGTCACTATTATACCAAATTTGAGGATTTTAACTTCGAATCATAAAGCGCGGTTTCGTATTATTTAGATCCAAGAAAAGACATGACAATGTTGTTTCCAATACAAACGATAAAAATCAATGTGTTTTCATTAGAATTAACAAAAATGTTTCTGATTTTCCGTTTATATTACCGATGGAAGATGTTCACGTAAAACCGCTCTATTCCGGCTGAAACGTCAATATATGCAATAAAAACCGAGTTTCTTCCCTTTTCAATATTTTACTCAGTATTTCAACGAGAAACAAATAGATGATTGAAGATGAAGTATTTAAAGTTATTATTTAATCAACTATGTGTTTGTATCATTTTTATCGTATATATAATGAATTAATAACAATAAACTGGAAATTCACAAAAACGTGGAAAAACAGCAAAAAATTGCCTAATTCGATGATATTTTGTTTATATCACATAAAGGAAAAGGGGGGATGATAAAAGTGAAAATATTACGAAATTCGATGATTTATAGTACGAAACAAAATGCAAGAAAACTTTTCTTAAAATGCAATATTATGCGAAATTCTGAGATTTGAAGGCCAAATCATATATCGTGATACTACATGAAAAAGTATCGAAATATTGGTAAAAATGAATATATTTACGTAATATCAAACTACATGAAAAACGTGAAAAAGTCACTATTATACCAAATTTGAGGTTTTAACTTCGAATCATAAAGAGAGGTTTCGTATTATTTAGATCCAAGAAAAGACACATGACAATGTTGTTTCCAATACAAATGATAAAAATCAATGTGTTTTCATTAGAATGAACTAAAATGTTCCTGATTTTCCGTTTATATTACTGACAGAAGATGTACACGTAAAACCGTTCTAATCCGGCTGAAACGTCGATATATGCAATAAAAACCGAACTTCTCCCCTTTTCAATATCATATCAAGTATTTTAACGAGAAACAAATAGTTGATTGAAAATGAAGTATTTAAGTTTATCATCTAATCAATTATGTGTTTGTATCATTTTTATCGTATATTTAATGAATTAATACCAATAAACTGGAAATTCACAAAAACGTGGAAAAACAGCAAAATATTGCCTAATTCGATAATATTTTGTTTATATCACATAAAGGAAAAGTGAGATGATAAACGTCAAAATATTACTAAATTCGATGATTTTTAGGTACGAAACAAAATGCAAGAAAACTTGCTTAAAATGCAATATTATGCGAAATTCTGAGATTTGAAGGCCAAATCAAATATCGTGATACTACATGAAATAGTATCGAAATATTGGTAAAAATGAGTCTATTTACGTAATATAAAACTACATGAAAAACGTGAAAAAGTCACTATTTTACAATATTTGAGTATTTTAACTTCAAATCACAGAGCGAGGTTTCGTATTATTTAGAATCAAGAAAAGACATATGACAATGTTGTTTCCAATACAAATGATAAAAATCAATGTGTTTCCATTAGAAATAACTAAAATGTTCCTGATCTTCCGTTTATATTACCGACGAAAGATGTACACGTAAAACCGCTCTAATCCGGCTGAAATGTCGATATATGCAATAAAACAGAAATTCTCCCCTTTTCAATATCTTATCAAGTACTTTAACGAAAAACAAATAGTCGATTGAAAATGAAGTATTTAAGGTTATTTTCTAATCAATTATGTGTTTGCATCATTTTTATCATATATATTAATGAATTAATTACAATGAACTGAAAATTTACCAAAACGTGGAAAAACAGTAAAATATTGCCTAATTCGATGATATTTTGTTTATATCACATAAAGGAAAAGGGAGATGATAAACGTCAAAATATTACTAAATTCGATGCTTTTTAGTACGAAACAAAATGCAAGAAAATTGGCTTAAAATGCAATATTATTCGAAATTCTGAGATTTGAAGGCCAAATCACATATCGTGATAATACATGAAATAGTATCGAAATATTGGTAAAAATGAATATATTTACGTAATATAAAACTACATGAAAAACGTGAAAAAAGTCACTATTATACCAAATTTGAGGATTTTAACTTCGAATCATAAAGCGCGGTTTCGTATTATTTAGATCCAAGAAAAGACATGACAATGTTGTTTCCAATACAAACGATAAAAATCAATGTGTTTTCATTAGAATTAACTAAAATGTTTCTGATTTTCCGTTTATATTACCGATGGAAGATGTTCACGTAAAACCGCTCTATTCCGGCTGAAACGTCAATATATGCAATAAAAACCGAATTTCTTCCCTTTTCAATATTTCACTCAGTATTTCAACGAGAAACAAATAGATGATTGAAGATGAAGTATTTAAAGTTATTATTTAATCAATTATGTGTTTGTATCATTTTTATCGTATATATAATGAATTAATAACAATAAACTGGAAATTCACAAAAACGTGGAAAAACAGCAAAAAATTGCCTAATTCGATGATATTTTGTTTATATCACATAAAGGAAAAGGGGGGATGATAAAAGTAAAAATATTACTAAATTCGATGATTTATAGTACGAAACAAAATGCAAGAAAACTTTTCTTAAAATGCAATATTATGCGAAATTCTGAGATTTGAAGGCCAAATCATATATCGTGATACTACATGAAAAAGTATCGAAATATTGGTAAAAATGAATATATTTACGTAATATCAAACTACATGAAAAACGTGAAAAAGTCACTATTATACCAAATTTGAGGTTTTAACTTCGAATCATAAAGCGAGGTTTCGTATTATTTAGATCCAAGAAAAGACACATGACAATGTTGTTTCCAATACAAATGATAAAAATCAATGTGTTTTCATTAGAATGAACTAAAATGTTCCTGATTTTCCGTTTATATTACTGACAGAAGATGTACACGTAAAACCGTTCTAATCCGGCTGAAACGTCGATATATGCAATAAAAACCGAACTTCTCCCCTTTTCAATATCATATCAAGTATTTTAACGAGAAACAAATAGTTGATTGAAAATGAAGTATTTAAGTTTATCATCTAATCAATTATGTGTTTGTATCATTTTTATCGTATATTTAATGAATTAATACCAATAAACTGGAAATTCACAAAAACGTGGAAAAACAGCAAAATATTGCCTAATTCGATAATATTTTGTTTATATCACATAAAGGAAAAGTGAGATGATAAACGTCAAAATATTACTAAATTCGATGATTTTAGTACGAAACAAAATGCAAGAAAACTTGCTTAAAATGCAATATTATGCGAAATTCTGAGATTTGAAGGCCAAATCAAATATCGTGATACTACATGAAATAGTATCGAAATATTGGTAAAAATGAGTCTATTTACGTAATATAAAACTACATGAAAAACGTGAAAAAGTCACTATTTTACAACATATGAGTATTTTAACTTCAAATCACACAGCGAGGTTTCGTATTATTTAGAATCAAGAAAAGACATATGACAATGTTGTTTCCAATACAAATGATAAAAATCAATGTGTTTCCATTAGAAATAACTAAAATGTTCCTGATCTTCCGTTTATATTACCGACGAAAGATGTACACGTAAAACCGCTCTAATCCGGCTGAAATGTCGATATATGCAATAAAACAGAAATTCTCCCCTTTTCAATATCTTATCAAGTACTTTAACGAGAAACAAATAGTCGATTGAAAATGAAGTATTTAAGGTTATTTTCTAATCAATTATGTGTTTGCATCATTTTTATCATATATATTAATGAATTAATAACAATAAACTGAAAATTTACAAAAACGTGGAAAAACAGTAAAATATTGCCTAATTCGATGATATTTTGTTTATATCACATAAAGGAAAAGGGAGATGATAAACGTCAAAATATTACTAAATTCGATGCTTTTTAGTACGAAACAAAATGCAAGAAAATTGGCTTAAAATGCAATATTATTCGAAATTCTGAGATTTGAAGGCCAAATCACATATCGTGATAATACATGAAATAGTATCGAAATATTGGTAAAAATGAATATATTTACGTAATATAAAACTACATGAAAAACGTGAAAAAAGTCACTATTATACCAAATTTGAGGATTTTAACTTCGAATCATAAAGCGCGGTTTCGTATTATTTAGATCCAAGAAAAGACATGACAATGTTGTTTCCAATACAAACGATAAAAATCAATGTGTTTTCATTAGAATTAACTAAAATGTTTCTGATTTTCCGTTTATATTACCGATGGAAGATGTTCACGTAAAACCGCTCTATTCCGGCTGAAACGTCAATATATGCAATAAAAACCGAATTTCTTCCCTTTTCAATATTTCACTCAGTATTTCAACGAGAAACAAATAGATGATTGAAGATGAAGTATTTAAAGTTATTATTTAATCAATTATGTGTTTGTATCATTTTTATCGTATATATAATGAATTAATAACAATAAACTGGAAATTCACAAAAACGTGGAAAAACAGCAAAAAATTGCCTAATTCGATGATATTTTGTTTATATCACATAAAGGAAAAGGGGGGATGATAAAAGTAAAAATATTACTAAATTCGATGATTTATAGTACGAAACAAAATGCAAGAAAACTTTTCTTAAAATGCAATATTATGCGAAATTCTGAGATTTGAAGGCCAAATCATATATCGTGATGCTACATGAAAAAGTATCGAAATATTGGTAAAAATGAATATATTTACGTAATATCAAACTACATGAAAAACGTGAAAAAGTCACTATTATACCAAATTTGAGGTTTTAACTTCGAATCATAAAGCGAGGTTTCGTATTATTTAGATCCAAGAAAAGACACATGACAATGTTGTTTCCAATACAAATGATAAAAATCAATGTGTTTTCATTAGAATGAACTAAAATGTTCCTGATTTTCCGTTTATATTACTGACAGAAGATGTACACGTAAAACCGTTCTAATCCGGCTGAAACGTCGATATATGCAATAAAAACCGAACTTCTCCCCTTTTCAATATCATATCAAGTATTTTATCGAGAAACAAATAGTTGATTGAAAATGAAGTATTTAAGTTTATCATCTAATCAATTATGTGTTTGTATCATTTTTATCGTATATTTAATAAATTAATACCAATAAACTGGAAATTCACAAAAACGTGGAAAAACAGCAAAATATTGCCTAATTCGATAATATTTTGTTTATATCACATAAAGGAAAAGTGAGATGATAAACGTCAAAATATTACTAAATTCGATGATTTTAGTACGAAACAAAATGCAAGAAAACTTGCTTAAAATGCAATATTATGCGAAATTCTGAGATTTGAAGGCCAAATCAAATATCGTGATACTACATGAAATAGTATCGAAATATTGGTAAAAATGAGTCTATTTACGTAATATAAAACTACATGAAAAACGTGAAAAAGTCACTATTTTACCATATTTGAGTATTTTAACTTCAAATCACAGAGCGAGGTTTCGTATTATTTAGAATCAAGAAAAGACATATGACAATGTTGTTTCCAATACAAATGATAAAAATCAATGTGTTTCCATTAGAAATAACTAAAATGTTCCTGATCTTCCGTTTATATTACCGACGAAAGATGTACACGTAAAACCGCTCTAATCCGGCTGAAATGTCGATATATGCAATAAAACAGAAATTCTCCCCTTTTCAATATCTTATCAAGTACTTTAACGAGAAACAAATAGTCGATTGAAAATGAAGTATTTAAGGTTATTTTCTAATCAATTATGTGTTTGCATCATTTTTATCATATATATTAATGAATTAATAACAATAAACTGAAAATTTACAAAAACGTGGAAAAACAGTAAAATATTGCCTAATTCGATGATATTTTGTTTATATCACATAAAGGAAAAGGGAGATGATAAACGTCAAAGTATTACTAAATTCGATGCTTTTTAGTACGAAACAAAATGCAAGAAAATTGGCTTAAAATGCAATATTTTTCGAAATTCTGAGATTTGAAGGCCAAATCACATATCGTGATAATACATGAAATAGTATCGAAATATTGGTAAAAATGAATATATTTACGTAATATAAAACTACATGAAAAACGTGAAAAAAGTCACTATTATACCAAATTTGAGGATTTTAACTTCGAATCATAAAGCGCGGTTTCGTATTATTTAGATCTCCTCATCATTCTCAAGAGAATGATGTAGAGGCTCATGAGAGTGATGCAGAGGCTTGAGAGAGTGATGCAGAGGCTGAGCATTGTTTTGCAGAGGCTCAAGAGAGGGATGCAGAGGCTGAAGAGAGTTATGCAGACACTTAAGAGAGTTATGCAGAGGCTCAAGAGAGTGATGCAGAGGTTTATGAGAGCGATGCAGAGGATCATGAGAGGGATGCAGAGGCTTAAGGGAGTGATGCAAAGGCTCAGGAGAGGGATGCAGAGGCTCAAGAGAGGGATGCAGCAGTTGAAGAGAGGGATGCAGAGGCTCAAGAAAGGGATGCAGAGGCTAAAGAAAGTGTTGCAGAGGCTTAAAAGAGGGATAAAGAGCCTTAAGAGGGTGATGCAGAGGCTCAAGAGAGTGATGCAGTAGCTCAAGAGAGGGATGCAGGGGCTCAAGAGAGTGATTCAGAGGCTTACGAAAGTGATGCAGAGGCTAAAGTGAGTGATGCAGAGGCTTTCGAGAGGGATTCAGAGGCTCAGGAGAGGGATTCAGAGACTCAAGAGAGTTATGCAGAGGCTCAAGAGAGGGATGCAGAGTCTCAAGAGTGATGCAGAGACTCAAGAGAGTTATGCAGCGGCTTAAGAGAGTGATGCAGAGGCTTAAGGGAGTGATGCAGAGGCTTAAGAGAGGGGTGCAGAGGCTCAAGAGAGTGATGCAGAGGCTAAAGAGAGTGATGCAGAGGCTTAAGAGAGTGATGCAGAGGCTTAAGAGAGGGGTGCAGAGGCTCAAGAGAGTGATGCAGAGGCTCAAGAGAGTGATGCAGATGCTTAAGCGAATGATGCAGAGGCTCAAGACAGGGATGCAGAGGCTGAAGAGAGTGATGCATAGGCTTAAGTGAGTGATGCAGAGGCTTAAGAGAGGGTTGCAGAGGCTCCAGAGAGTGATGCAGAGGCTTAAGAGAGGGATGCAGAGGTTCAAGAGAATGATGCAGAGGCTCAAGAGAGTGCTGCAGAGGTTCAAGAGAGGGATGCTGAGGCTCCAGAGAGGGATGCAGAGGCTCAAGAGAGTGATGTAGAGGCTCAAGAGAGTGATGTAGATGCTCAAGAGAGTGAAGCAGAGGATCATGAGAGTAATGCAGAGGTTCAAGAGAGTGATGCAGAGGATCAAGTGAGGAAAGCATAGGCTTAAGAGAGTGATGCAGAGGCCGAAGAGAGTGACGCAGAGAGGGATGCAGAGGCTCAAGAGAGTGATGCAGACGATAAAGAGAGTGATGCAGAGGCTCAAGAGAGTGATGCAGAGGATCAAGAGAGGGAAGCAGAGGCTTAAGAGAGTTATGCAAAGGCTGAAAGGAGTGATGCAGAGGCTCTAGAGAGTGATGCAGAGGCTTACGAGAGTGATTCAGAGGCTTACGAGAGTGATGCAGAGGCTTAAGAGAGTGAGGTAGAGGCTAAGGAGAGGGATGCAGAGGTCCAAGAGAGTGATGCAGAGGCTTAAGAGGGTTATGCAGAAGCTCAAGAGAGTGATGCAGAGGCTCAAGAGAGGGATGCAGGGGCTCAAGATAGTGATGCAGAGGCTCAAGAGAGTGATTCAGAGGCTTAAGAGCGTGATGCAGAGGCTTAAGAGAGTGATGCAGAGGCTTGAGAGAGGGATGCAGAGGCTCAAGAGAGGGATGCAGAGGCTCAAGAGAGGGATGCAGAAGCTCAAGAGAGGGATGCACAGGCTCAAGTGAGGGATGCAGATGCACAAGAGAAGGATGCAGAAGCTCTTGAGAGTGATGCAGAGGCTCAACAGAGGGATTCAGAGGCTTAAGAGAGTGATGCAAAGGCTCAAGAGAGGGATGCAGAGGCTCATGAGAGGGATGCAGGAGTTCAAGAGAGGATTCAGAGGCTCAAGAGAGTGATTCAGAGGCTTACGAGAGTGATGCAGAGGTTTAAGAGAGGGATGCAGAGGCTCAAGAGAGGGATGCAGAGGCTCAAGAGAGGATGCAGGGGCTCAAGAGAGGGATGCAAAGGCTCAAGTGAGGGATGCAGAGGCACAAGAGAGGGATGCAGATGCTCTGAAGAGTGACGCAGAATCTCAAGAGAGAAATGCAGAGGCTTAAGAGAGTGATGCAAAGGCTCAGGAGAAGGATGCAAAGGCTCATGAGAGGGATTCACGAGTTCAAGAGAGTGATGCAGACGCTCAAGAAAGGGATGCAGAGGCTCAAAAAAGGGATGCAGAGGCTTAAAAGGGTGATGCAGAGGCTCAAGAGAGTGATGCAGAGGCTCAAGAGAGGGATGCAGAAGCTCAAGAGAGGGACGCAGAGGCTCAAGAGAGTGATGCACAAGCTCAAGAGAGTGATGCAGAGGATCAAGAGAGGAAATCAGAGGCTTAAGAGAGTGATGCAGAAGCTGAAGAGAGGGATGCAGAGGTTCAAGAGAATGATGCAGAGGCTCAAGAGAGTGCTGCAGAGGTTCAAGATAGGGATGCTGAGGCTCCAGAGAGGGATGCAGAGGCTCAAGAGAGTGATGCAGAGGCTGAAGAGAGAGATGCAGAGGCATAAGAGAGTGATGAAGAGGCTCAACAGAGTAATACAGAGGCTCAAGAGAGTGATGTAGAGGCTCAAGAGAGTGATGCAGAGTCTCAAGAGAGTGAAGCAAAGGATCATAAGAGTGATGCAGAGGTTCAAGACAGTGATGTAGAGGATCAAGAGAGGGAAGCAGAGGCTTAAGAGAGTGATGCAGAGGCCGAAGAGAGTGATGCAGAGGCTCAAGAGAGTGATGCAGACGATAAAGAGAGAGTGATGCAGAGGCTCAAGAGAGTGATGCAGAGGATCAAGAGAGGGAAGCAGGGGCTTAAAAGAGTTATGCAAAGGCTGAAGTGAGTGATGCAGAGGCTCTAGAGAGTGATGCAGAGGCTTAAGAGAGTGATTCAGAGGCTTACGAGAGAGATGCAGAGGCTTAAGAGAGTGAGGTAGAGGCTAAGGAGAGGGATGCAGAGGCCCAAGAGAGTGATGCAGAGGCTTAAGAGGGTGATGCAGAGGCTGAAAAGAGTGATGCAGAGGCTCAAGAGAGGGATGCAGGGGCTCAAGAGAGTGATGCAGAGGCTCAAGAGAGTGATTCAGAGGCTTAAGAGCGTGATGCAGAAGCTTAAGAGAGTGATGCAGAAGCTTGAGAGAGGGATGCAGAGGCTCAAGAGAGGGATGCAGAGGCTCAAGAGAGGTATGCAGAAGCACAAGAGAGGGATGCAGAGGGTGAAGTGAGGGATGCAGATGCACAAGAGAGGGATGCAGAGGCTTAAGAGAGTGATGCAAAGGCTCATGAGAGGGATGCAGAGGCTCAAGAGAGTGATTCCGAGGCTTACGAGAGTGATGCAGAGGCATAAGAGAATGATGCAGAGGCTTAAGAGAGGGATGCAGAGGCTCAAGAGAGGGATGCAGAGGCTCAAGAGAGGGATGCAGGGGCTCAAGAGAGGGATGCAAAGGCTCAAGTGAGGGATGCAGAGGCACAAGAGAGGGATGCAGATGCTCTTAAGAGTGACGCAGAATCTCAAGAGAGGAATGCAGAGGCTTAAGAGAGTGATGCAAAGGCTCAGGAGAGGGATGCAAAGGCTCATGAGAGGGATTCACGAGTTGAAGAGAGTGATGCAGACGCTCAAAAAAGGAATGCAGAGGCTTAAGAAAGTGATGCAGAGGCTCAAAAAAGGGATGCAGAGGCTTAAGAGGGTGATGCAGAGGCTCAAGAAAGGGATGCAGAGGCTCAAGAGAGGGATGCAGAGGCTCAAGAGAGTGATGCAGAGGGTCAAGAGAGTGATGCAGAGGCTGAAGAGAGAGATGCAGAGGCTTAAGAGAGTGATGCAGAGGCTCATGAGAGCGATGCAGAGGCTCAAGAGAATTATGTAGAGGTTTAAGAGAGGGATCCAGAGGCTCAAGAGAATGATGTAGAGGCTCATGAGAGTGATGCAGAGGCTTGAGAGAGTGATGCAGAGGCTCAAGAGAGGGATTCAGAGGCTCAGGAGAGGGATTCAGAGGCTTTAGAGAGTGATGCAGAGGCTGAGCATAGTGTTGCAGAGGCTCAAGAGAGGGATGCAGAGGCTGAAGAGAGTTATGCAGACACTTAAGAGAGTTATGCAGAGGCTCAAGAGAGTGATGCAGAGGTTTATGAGAGTGATGCAGAGGATCATGAGAGGGATGCAGAGGCTTAGGGGAGTGATGCAAAGGCTCAGGAGAGGGATGCAGAGGCTCAAGAGAGGGATGCAGGAGTTGAAGAGAGGGATGCAGAGGCACAAGAGAGGGATGCAGAGGCTTAAGAAAGTGTTGCAGCGACTTAAAAGAGGGATAAAGAGCCTATAAACAAAATATCATCGAATTAGGCAATTTTCTGCTGTTTTTCCACGTTTTTGTGAATTTCCAGTTTATTGTTATTAATTCATTATATATACGATAAAAATGATACAAACACATAATTGATTAGATAATAACCTTAAATACTTCATCTTCAATCATCTATTTGTTTCTCGTTGAAATACTGAGTAAAATATTGAAAAGGGAAGAAGTTCGGTTTTTATTGCATATATCGACGTTTCAGCCGGAATAGAGCGGTTTTACGTGTACATCTTCCATCGGTAATATAAACGGAAAATCAGGAACATTTTAGTTAATTCTAATGAAAACACATTGATTTATATCATTTGTATTGGAAACAACATTGTCATATGTCTTTTCTTGATTCTAATAATACGAAACCTCGCTCTGTGATTTGAAGTTAAAATACTCAAATATGGTAAAATAGTGACTTTTTCACGTTTTTCATGTAGTTTTATATTACGTAAATAGACTCATTTTTACCAATATTTCGATACTATTTCAGGTAGTATCACGATATTTGATTTGGCCTTCAAGTCTCAGAATTTCGCATAATATTGCATTTATAGCAAGTTTTCTTGCATTTTGTTTCGTACTAAAAATCATCGAATTTAGTAATATTTTGACGTTTATCATCTCACTTTTCCTTTATGTGATATAAACAAAATATTATCGAATTAGGCAATATTTTGCTGTTTTCCCACGTTTTTGTGAATTTCCAGTTTATTGGTATTAATTCATTAAATATACGATAAAAATGATACAAACACATAATTGATTAGATGATAAACTTAAATACTTCATTTTCAATCAACTATTTGTTTCTCGTTAAAATACTTGATATGATATTGAAAAGGGGAGAAGTTCGGTTTTTATTGCATATATCGACGTTTCAGCCGGATTAGAACGGTTTTACGTGTACATCTTCTGTCAGTAATATAAACGGAAAATCAGGAACATTTTAGTTCATTCTAATGAAAACACATTGATTTTTATCATTTGTATTGGAAACAACATTGTCATGAGTCTTTTCTTGGATCTATATAATACGAAACCTCGCTTTATGATTCGAAGTTAAAACCTCAAATTTGGTATAATAGTGACTTTTTCACGTTTTTCATGTAGTTTGATAATACGTAAATATATTCATTTTTACCAATATTTCGATACTTTTTCATGTAGTATCACGATATATGATTTGGCCTTCAAATCTCAGAATTTCGCATAATATTGCATTTTAAGAAAAGTTTTCTTGCATTTTGTTTCGTACTATAAATCATCGAATTTAGTAATATTTTCACTTTTATCATCCCCCCTTTTCCTTTATGTGATATAAACAATATATCATCGAATTAGGCAATTTTTTGCTGTTTTTCCACGTTTTTGTGAATTTCCAGTTTATTGTTATTAATTCATTATATATACGATAAAAATGATACAAACACATAATTGATTAAATAATAACTTTAAATACTTCATCTTCAATCATCTATTTGTTTCTCGTTGAAATACTGAGTAAAATATTGAAAAGGGAAGAAATTCGGTTTTTATTGCATATATTGACGTTTCAGCCGGAATAGAGCGGTTTTACGTGAACATCTTCCATCGGTAATATAAACGGAAAATCAGAAACATTTTAGTTAATTCTAATGAAAACACATTGATTTTTATCGTTTGTATTGGAAACAACATTGTCATGTCTTTTCTTGGATCTAAATAATACGAAACCGCGCTTTATGATTCGAAGTTAAAATCCTCAAATTTGGTATAATAGTGACTTTTTTCACGTTTTTCATGTAGTTTTATATTACGTAAATATATTCATTTTTACCAATATTTCGATACTATTTCATGTATTATCACGATATGTGATTTGGCCTTCAAATCTCAGAATTTCGAAAAATATTGCATTTTAAGCCAATTTTCTTGCATTTTGTTTCGTACTAAAAAGCATCGAATTTAGTAATATTTTGACGTTTATCATCTCCCTTTTCCTTTATGTGATATAAACAAAATATCATCGAATTAGGCAATATTTTACTGTTTTTCCACGTTTTTGTAAATTTTCAGTTTATTGTTATTAATTCATTAATATATATGATAAAAATGATGCAAACACATAATTGATTAGAAAATAACCTTAAATACTTCATTTTCAATCGACTATTTGTTTCTCGTTAAAGTACTTGATAAGATATTGAAAAGGGGAGAATTTCTGTTTTATTGCATATATCGACATTTCAGCCGGATTAGAGCGGTTTTACGTGTACATCTTTCGTCGGTAATATAAACGGAAGATCAGGAACATTTTAGTTATTTCTAATGGAAACACATTGATTTTTATCATTTGTATTGGAAACAACATTGTCATATGTCTTTTCTTGATTCTAAATAATACGAAACCTCGCTCTGTGATTTGAAGTTAAAATACTCAAATATGGTAAAATAGTGACTTTTTCACGTTTTTCATGTAGTTTTATATTACGTAAATAGACTCATTTTTACCAATATTTCGATACTATTTCATGTAGTATCACGATATTTGATTTGGCCTTCAAATCTCAGAATTTCGCATAATATTGCATTTTAAGCAAGTTTTCTTGCATTTTGTTTCGTACTAAAATCATCGAATTTAGTAATATTTTGACGTTTATCATCTCACTTTTCCTTTATGTGATATAAACAAAATATTATCGAATTAGGCAATATTTTGCTGTTTTTCCACGTTTTTGTGAATTTCCAGTTTATTGGTATTAATTCATTAAATATACGATAAAAATGATACAAACACATAATTGATTAGATGATAAACTTAAATACTTCATTTTCAATCAACTATTTGTTTCTCGATAAAATACTTGATATGATATTGAAAAGGGGAGAAGTTCGGTTTTTATTGCATATATCGACGTTTCAGCCGGATTAGAACGGTTTTACGTGTACATCTTCTGTCAGTAATATAAACGGAAAATCAGGAACATTTTAGTTCATTCTAATGAAAACACATTGATTTTTATCATTTGTATTGGAAACAACATTGTCATGTGTCTTTTCTTGGATCTAAATAATACGAAACCTCGCTTTATGATTCGAAGTTAAAACCTCAAATTTGGTATAATAGTGACTTTTTCACGTTTTTCATGTAGTTTGATATTACGTAAATATATTCATTTTTACCAATATTTCGATACTTTTTCATGTAGTATCACGATATATGATTTGGCCTTCAAATCTCAGAATTTCGCATAATATTGCATTTTAAGAAAAGTTTTCTTGCATTTTGTTTCGTACTATAAATCATCGAATTTAGTAATATTTTTACTTTTATCATCCCCCCTTTTCCTTTATGTGATATAAACAAAATATCATCGAATTAGGCAATTTTTTGCTGTTTTTCCACGTTTTTGTGAATTTCCAGTTTATTGTTATTAATTCATTATATATACGATAAAAATGATACAAACACATAATTGATTAAATAATAACTTTAAATACTTCATCTTCAATCATCTATTTGTTTCTCGTTGAAATACTGAGTGAAATATTGAAAAGGGAAGAAATTCGGTTTTTATTGCATATATTGACGTTTCAGCCGGAATAGAGCGGTTTTACGTGAACATCTTCCATCGGTAATATAAACGGAAAATCAGAAACATTTTAGTTAATTCTAATGAAAACACATTGATTTTTATCGTTTGTATTGGAAACAACATTGTCATGTCTTTTCTTGGATCTAAATAATACGAAACCGCGCTTTATGATTCGAAGTTAAAATCCTCAAATTTGGTATAATAGTGACTTTTTTCACGTTTTTCATGTAGTTTTATATTACGTAAATATATTCATTTTTACCAATATTTCGATACTATTTCATGTATTATCACGATATGTGATTTGGCCTTCAAATCTCAGAATTTCGAATAATATTGCATTTTAAGCCAATTTTCTTGCATTTTGTTTCGTACTAAAAAGCATCGAATTTAGTAATATTTTGACGTTTATCATCTCCCTTTTCCTTTATGTGATATAAACAAAATATCATCGAATTAGGCAATATTTTACTGTTTTTCCACGTTTTTGTAAATTTTCAGTTTATTGTTATTAATTCATTAATATATATGATAAAAATGATGCAAACACATAATTGATTAGAAAATAACCTTAAATACTTCATTTTCAATCGACTATTTGTTTCTCGTTAAAGTACTTGATAAGATATTGAAAAGGGGAGAATTTCTGTTTTATTGCATATATCGACATTTCAGCCGGATTAGAGCGGTTTTACGTGTACATCTTTCGTCGGTAATATAAACGGAAGATCAGGAACATTTTAGTTATTTCTAATGGAAACACATTGATTTTTATCATTTGTATTGGAAACAACATTGTCATATGTCTTTTCTTGATTCTAAATAATACGAAACCTCGCTCTGTGATTTGAAGTTAAAATACTCAAATGTTGTAAAATAGTGACTTTTTCACGTTTTTCATGTAGTTTTATATTACGTAAATAGACTCATTTTTACCAATATTTCGATACTATTTCATGTAGTATCACGATATTTGATTTGGCCTTCAAATCTCAGAATTTCGCATAATATTGCATTTTAAGCAAGTTTTCTTGCATTTTGTTTCGTACTAAAATCATCGAATTTAGTAATATTTTGACGTTTATCATCTCACTTTTCCTTTATGTGATATAAACAAAATATTATCGAATTAGGCAATATTTTGCTGTTTTTCCACGTTTTTGTGAATTTCCAGTTTATTGGTATTAATTCATTAAATATACGATAAAAATGATACAAACACATAATTGATTAGATGATAAACTTAAATACTTCATTTTCAATCAACTATTTGTTTCTCGTTAAAATACTTGATATGATATTGAAAAGGGGAGAAGTTCGGTTTTTATTGCATATATCGACGTTTCAGCCGGATTAGAACGGTTTTACGTGTACATCTTCTGTCAGTAATATAAACGGAAAATCAGGAACATTTTAGTTCATTCTAATGAAAACACATTGATTTTTATCATTTGTATTGGAAACAACATTGTCATGTGTCTTTTCTTGGATCTAAATAATACGAAACCTCGCTTTATGATTCGAAGTTAAAACCTCAAATTTGGTATAATAGTGACTTTTTCACGTTTTTCATGTAGTTTGATATTACGTAAATATATTCATTTTTACCAATATTTCGATACTTTTTCATGTAGTATCACGATATATGATTTGGCCTTCAAATCTCAGAATTTCGCATAATATTGCATTTTAAGAAAAGTTTTCTTGCATTTTGTTTCGTACTATAAATCATCGAATTTAGTAATATTTTTACTTTTATCATCCCCCCTTTTCCTTTATGTGATATAAACAAAATATCATCGAATTAGGCAATTTTTTGCTGTTTTTCCACGTTTTTGTGAATTTCCAGTTTATTGTTATTAATTCATTATATATACGATAAAAATGATACAAACACATAATTGATTAAATAATAACTTTAAATACTTCATCTTCAATCATCTATTTGTTTCTCGTTGAAATACTGAGTGAAATATTGAAAAGGGAAGAAATTCGGTTTTTATTGCATATATTGACGTTTCAGCCGGAATAGAGCGGTTTTACGTGAACATCTTCCATCGGTAATATAAACGGAAAATCAGAAACATTTTAGTTAATTCTAATGAAAACACATTGATTTTTATCGTTTGTATTGGAAACAACATTGTCATGTCTTTTCTTGGATCTAAATAATACGAAACCGCGCTTTATGATTCGAAGTTAAAATCCTCAAATTTGGTATAATAGTGACTTTTTTCACGTTTTTCATGTAGTTTTATATTACGTAAATATATTCATTTTTACCAATATTTCGATACTATTTCATGTATTATCACGATATGTGATTTGGCCTTCAAATCTCAGAATTTCGAATAATATTGCATTTTAAGCCAATTTTCTTGCATTTTGTTTCGTACTAAAAAGCATCGAATTTAGTAATATTTTGACGTTTATCATCTCCCTTTTCCTTTATGTGATATAAACAAAATATCATCGAATTAGGCAATATTTTACTGTTTTTCCACGTTTTGGTAAATTTTCAGTTCATTGTAATTAATTCATTAATATATATGATAAAAATGATGCAAACACATAATTGATTAGAAAATAACCTTAAATACTTCATTTTCAATCGACTATTTGTTTCTCGTTAAAGTACTTGATAAGATATTGAAAAGGGGAGAATTTCTGTTTTATTGCATATATCGACATTTCAGCCGGATTAGAGCGGTTTTACGTGTACATCTTTCGTCGGTAATATAAACGGAAGATCAGGAACATTTTAGTTATTTCTAATGGAAACACATTGATTTTTATCATTTGTATTGGAAACAACATTGTCATATGTCTTTTCTTGATTCTAAATAATACGAAACCTCGCTCTGTGATTTGAAGTTAAAATACTCAAATATTGTAAAATAGTGACTTTTTCACGTTTTTCATGTAGTTTTATATTACGTAAATAGACTCATTTTTACCAATATTTCGATACTATTTCATGTAGTATCACGATATTTGATTTGGCCTTCAAATCTCAGAATTTCGCATAATATTGCATTTTAAGCAAGTTTTCTTGCATTTTGTTTCGTACCTAAAAATCATCGAATTTAGTAATATTTTGACGTTTATCATCTCACTTTTCCTTTATGTGATATAAACAAAATATTATCGAATTAGGCAATATTTTGCTGTTTTTCCACGTTTTTGTGAATTTCCAGTTTATTGGTATTAATTCATTAAATATACGATAAAAATGATACAAACACATAATTGATTAGATGATAAACTTAAATACTTCATTTTCAATCAACTATTTGTTTCTCGTTAAAATACTTGATATGATATTGAAAAGGGGAGAAGTTCGGTTTTTATTGCATATATCGACGTTTCAGCCGGATTAGAACGGTTTTACGTGTACATCTTCTGTCAGTAATATAAACGGAAAATCAGGAACATTTTAGTTCATTCTAATGAAAACACATTGATTTTTATCATTTGTATTGGAAACAACATTGTCATGTGTCTTTTCTTGGATCTAAATAATACGAAACCTCTCTTTATGATTCGAAGTTAAAACCTCAAATTTGGTATAATAGTGACTTTTTCACGTTTTTCATGTAGTTTGATATTACGTAAATATATTCATTTTTACCAATATTTCGATACTTTTTCATGTAGTATCACGATATATGATTTGGCCTTCAAATCTCAGAATTTCGCATAATATTGCATTTTAAGAAAAGTTTTCTTGCATTTTGTTTCGTACTATAAATCATCGAATTTCGTAATATTTTCACTTTTATCATCCCCCCTTTTCCTTTATGTGATATAAACAAAATATCATCGAATTAGGCAATTTTTTGCTGTTTTTCCACGTTTTTGTGAATTTCCAGTTTATTGTTATTAATTCATTATATATACGATAAAAATGATACAAACACATAGTTGATTAAATAATAACTTTAAATTCTTCATCTTCAATCATCTATTTGTTTCTCGTTGAAATACTGAGTAAAATATTGAAAAGGGAAGAAACTCGGTTTTTATTGCATATATTGACGTTTCAGCCGGAATAGAGCGGTTTTACGTGAACATCTTCCATCGGTAATATAAACGGAAAATCAGAAACATTTTTGTTAATTCTAATGAAAACACATTGATTTTTATCGTTTGTATTGGAAACAACATTGTCATGTCTTTTCTTGGATCTAAATAATACGAAACCGCGCTTTATGATTCGAAGTTAAAATCCTCAAATTTGGTATAATAGTGACTTTTTTCACGTTTTTCATGTAGTTTTATATTACGTAAATATATTCATTTTTACCAATATTTCGATACTATTTCATGTATTATCACGATATGTGATTTGGCCTTCAAATCTCAGAATTTCGAAAAATATTGCATTTTAAGCCAATTTTCTTGCATTTTGTTTCGTACTAAAAAGCATCGAATTTAGTAATATTTTGACGTTTATCATCTCCCTTTTCCTTTATGTGATATAAACAAAATATCATCGAATTAGGCAATATTTTACTGTTTTTCCACGTTTTTGTAAATTTTCAGTTTATTGTTATTAATTCATTAATATATATGATAAAAATGATGCAAACACATAATTGATTAGAAAATAACCTTAAATACTTCATTTTCAATCGACTATTTGTTTCTCGTTAAAGTACTTGATAAGATATTGAAAAGGGGAGAATTTCTGTTTTATTGCATATATCGACATTTCAGCCGGATTAGAGCGGTTTTACGTGTACATCTTTCGTCGGTAATATAAACGGAAGATCAGGAACATTTTAGTTATTTCTAATGGAAACACATTGATTTTTATCATTTGTATTGGAAACAACATTGTCATATGTCTTTTCTTGATTCTAAATAATACGAAACCTCGCTCTGTGATTTGAAGTTAAAATACTCAAATATGGTAAAATAGTGACTTTTTCACGTTTTTCATGTAGTTTTATATTACGTAAATAGACTCATTTTTACCAATATTTCGATACTATTTCATGTAGTATCACGATATTTGATTTGGCCTTCAAATCTCAGAATTTCGCATAATATTGCATTTTAAGCAAGTTTTCTTGCATTTTGTTTCGTACTAAAATCATCGAATTTAGTAATATTTTGACGTTTATCATCTCACTTTTCCTTTATTTGATATAAACAAAATATTATCGAATTAGGCAATATTTTGCTGTTTTTCCACGTTTTTGTGAATTTCCAGTTTATTGGTATTAATTCATTAAATATACGATAAAAATGATACAAACACATAATTGATTAGATGATAAACTTAAATACTTCATTTTCAATCAACTATTTGTTTCTCGATAAAATACTTGATATGATATTGAAAAGCGGAGAAGTTCGGTTTTTATTGCATATATCGACGTTTCAGCCGGATTAGAACGGTTTTACGTGTACATCTTCTGTCAGTAATATAAACGGAAAATCAGGAACATTTTAGTTCATTCTAATGAAAACACATTGATTTTTATCATTTGTATTGGAAACAACATTGTCATGTGTCTTTTCTTGGATCTAAATAATACGAAACCTCGCTTTATGATTCGAAGTTAAAACCTCAAATTTGGTATAATAGTGACTTTTTCACGTTTTTCATGTAGTTTGATATTACGTAAATATATTCATTTTTACCAATATTTCGATACTTTTTCATGTAGTATCACGATATATGATTTGGCCTTCAAATCTCAGAATTTCGCATAATATTGCATTTTAAGAAAAGTTTTCTTGCATTTTGTTTCGTACTATAAATCATCGAATTTAGTAATATTTTTACTTTTATCATCCCCCCTTTTCCTTTATGTGATATAAACAAAATATCATCGAATTAGGCAATTTTTTGCTGTTTTTCCACGTTTTTGTGAATTTCCAGTTTATTGTTATTAATTCATTATATATACGATAAAAATGATACAAACACATAATTGATTAAATAATAACTTTAAATACTTCATCTTCAATCATCTATTTGTTTCTCGTTGAAATACTGAGTGAAATATTGAAAAGGGAAGAAATTCGGTTTTTATTGCATATATTGACGTTTCAGCCGGAATAGAGCGGTTTTACGTGAACATCTTCCATCGGTAATATAAACGGAAAATCAGAAACATTTTAGTTAATTCTAATGAAAACACATTGATTTTTATCGTTTGTATTGGAAACAACATTGTCATGTCTTTTCTTGGATCTAAATAATACGAAACCGCGCTTTATGATTCGAAGTTAAAATCCTCAAATTTGGTATAATAGTGACTTTTTTCACGTTTTTCATGTAGTTTTATATTACGTAAATATATTCATTTTTACCAATATTTCGATACTATTTCATGTATTATCACGATATGTGATTTGGCCTTCAAATCTCAGAATTTCGAATAATATTGCATTTTAAGCCAATTTTCTTGCATTTTGTTTCGTACTAAAAAGCATCGAATTTAGTAATATTTTGACGTTTATCATCTCCCTTTTCCTTTATGTGATATAAACAAAATATCATCGAATTAGGCAATATTTTACTGTTTTTCCACGTTTTGGTAAATTTTCAGTTCATTGTTAATTAATTCATTAATATATATGATAAAAATGATGCAAACACATAATTGATTAGAAAATAACCTTAAATACTTCATTTTCAATCGACTATTTGTTTCTCGTTAAAGTACTTGATAAGATATTGAAAAGGGGAGAATTTCTGTTTTATTGCATATATCGACATTTCAGCCGGATTAGAGCGGTTTTACGTGTACATCTTTCGTCGGTAATATAAACGGAAGATCAGGAACATTTTAGTTATTTCTAATGGAAACACATTGATTTTTATCATTTGTATTGGAAACAACATTGTCATATGTCTTTTCTTGATTCTAAATAATACGAAACCTCGCTCTGTGATTTGAAGTTAAAATACTCAAATATTGTAAAATAGTGACTTTTTCACGTTTTTCATGTAGTTTTATATTACGTAAATAGACTCATTTTTACCAATATTTCGATACTATTTCATGTAGTATCACGATATTTGATTTGGCCTTCAAATCTCAGAATTTCGCATAATATTGCATTTTAAGCAAGTTTTCTTGCATTTTGTTTCGTACCTAAAAATCATCGAATTTAGTAATATTTTGACGTTTATCATCTCACTTTTCCTTTATGTGATATAAACAAAATATTATCGAATTAGGCAATATTTTGCTGTTTTTCCACGCTTTTTGTGAATTTCCAGTTTATTGGTATTAATTCATTAAATATACGATAAAAATGATACAAACACATAATTGATTAGATGATAAACTTAAATACTTCATTTTCAATCAACTATTTGTTTCTCGTTAAAATACTTGATATGATATTGAAAAGGGGAGAAGTTCGGTTTTTATTGCATATATCGACGTTTCAGCCGGATTAGAACGGTTTTACGTGTACATCTTCTGTCAGTAATATAAACGGAAAATCAGGAACATTTTAGTTCATTCTAATGAAAACACATTGATTTTTATCATTTGTATTGGAAACAACATTGTCATGTGTCTTTTCTTGGATCTAAATAATACGAAACCTCGCTTTATGATTCGAAGTTAAAACCTCAAATTTGGTATAATAGTGACTTTTTCACGTTTTTCATGTAGTTTGATATTACGTAAATATATTCATTTTTACCAATATTTCGATACTTTTTCATGTAGTATCACGATATATGATTTGGCCTTCAAATCTCAGAATTTCGCATAATATTGCATTTTAAGAAAAGTTTTCTTGCATTTTGTTTCGTACTATAAATCATCGAATTTAGTAATATTTTTCACTTTTATCATCCCCCCTTTTCCTTTATGTGATATAAACAAAATATCATCGAATTAGGCAATTTTTTGCTGTTTTTCCACGTTTTTGTGAATTTCCAGTTTATTGTTATTAATTCATTATATATACGATAAAAATGATACAAACACATAATTGATTAAATAATAACTTTAAATACTTCATCTTCAATCATCTATTTGTTTCTCGTTGAAATACTGAGTGAAATATTGAAAAGGGAAGAAATTCGGTTTTTATTGCATATATTGACGTTTCAGCCGGAATAGAGCGGTTTTACGTGAACATCTTCCATCGGTAATATAAACGGAAAATCAGAAACATTTTAGTTAATTCTAATGAAAACACATTGATTTTTATCGTTTGTATTGGAAACAACATTGTCATGTCTTTTCTTGGATCTAAATAATACGAAACCGCGCTTTATGATTCGAAGTTAAAATCCTCAAATTTGGTATAATAGTGACTTTTTTCACGTTTTTCATGTAGTTTTATATTACGTAAATATATTCATTTTTACCAATATTTCGATACTATTTCATGTATTATCACGATATGTGATTTGGCCTTCAAATCTCAGAATTTCGAATAATATTGCATTTTAAGCCAATTTTCTTGCATTTTGTTTCGTACTAAAAAGCATCGAATTTAGTAATATTTTGACGTTTATCATCTCCCTTTTCCTTTATGTGATATAAACAAAATATCATCGAATTAGGCAATATTTTACTGTTTTTCCACGTTTTGGTAAATTTTCAGTTCATTGTAATTAATTCATTAATATATATGATAAAAATGATGCAAACACATAATTGATTAGAAAATAACCTTAAATACTTCATTTTCAATCGACTATTTGTTTCTCGTTAAAGTACTTGATAAGATATTGAAAAGGGGAGAATTTCTGTTTTATTGCATATATCGACATTTCAGCCGGATTAGAGCGGTTTTACGTGTACATCTTTCGTCGGTAATATAAACGGAAGATCAGGAACATTTTAGTTATTTCTAATGGAAACACATTGATTTTTATCATTTGTATTGGAAACAACATTGTCATATGTCTTTTCTTGATTCTAAATAATACGAAACCTCGCTCTGTGATTTGAAGTTAAAATACTCAAATATTGTAAAATAGTGACTTTTTCACGTTTTTCATGTAGTTTTATATTACGTAAATAGACTCATTTTTACCAATATTTCGATACTATTTCATGTAGTATCACGATATTTGATTTGGCCTTCAAATCTCAGAATTTCGCATAATATTGCATTTTAAGCAAGTTTTCTTGCATTTTGTTTCGTACCTAAAAATCATCGAATTTAGTAATATTTTGACGTTTATCATCTCACTTTTCCTTTATGTGATATAAACAAAATATTATCGAATTAGGCAATATTTTGTTGTTTTTCCACGTTTTGTGAATTTCCAGTTTATTGGTATTAATTCATTAAATATACGATAAAAATGATACAAACACATAATTGATTAGATGATAAACTTAAATACTTCATTTTCAATCAACTATTTGTTTCTCGTTAAAATACTTGATATGATATTGAAAAGGGGAGAAGTTCGGTTTTTATTGCATATATCGACGTTTCAGCCGGATTAGAACGGTTTTACGTGTACATCTTCTGTCAGTAATATAAACGGAAAATCAGGAACATTTTAGTTCATTCTAATGAAAACACATTGATTTTTATCATTTGTATTGGAAACAACATTGTCATGTGTCTTTTCTTGGATCTAAATAATACGAAACCTCTCTTTATGATTCGAAGTTAAAACCTCAAATTTGGTATAATAGTGACTTTTTCACGTTTTTCATGTAGTTTGATATTACGTAAATATATTCATTTTTACCAATATTTCGATACTTTTTCATGTAGTATCACGATATATGATTTGGCCTTCAAATCTCAGAATTTCGCATAATATTGCATTTTAAGAAAAGTTTTCTTGCATTTTGTTTCGTACTATAAATCATCGAATTTCGTAATATTTTCACTTTTATCATCCCCCCTTTTCCTTTATGTGATATAAACAAAATATCATCGAATTAGGCAATTTTTTGCTGTTTTTCCACGTTTTTGTGAATTTCCAGTTTATTGTTATTAATTCATTAATATATACGATAAAAATGATACAAACACAGTAATTGATTAAATAATAACCTTTAAATACTTCATCTTCAATCATCTATTTGTTTCTCGTTGAAATACTGAGTAAAATATTGAAAAGGGAAGAAACTTCGGTTTTTATTGCATATATCGACGTTTCAGCCTAGAATAGAGCGGTTTTACGGTGAACATCTTCCATCGGTAATATAAACGGAAAATCAGGAACATTTTAGTTCATTCTAATGAAAACACATTGATTTTTATCAGTTTGTATTGGAAACAACATTGTCATGTCTTTTCTTGGATCTAAATAATACGAAACCGCGCTTTATGATTCGAAGTTAAAATCCTCAAATTTTTTATAATAGTGACTTTTTCAGGTTTTTATGTAGTTTGATATTACGTAAATATATTCATTTTTACCAATATTTCGATACAAGTTCATAAAGTATCACGATATGTGATTTGACCTTCATATCTTAGAATTTGGATAATATTGCATTTTAAGCAAGTTTTCTTGCATTTTGTTTCGCACTCAACATCATCGAATTTAGCAATATTTTGACGCTTGTCATCCCCTTTTCCTTTATGTGATTTAAACAAAATATCATCGAAATAGGCAATATTTTGCCGTCTTTCCACGTTTTTGTGAATATCCAGTTTATTGTTATTAATTCATAAAATTTACGATAAAAATGATGCAAACACGTAATTGATTAGATAATAACCTTAAATACTTCATTTTCAATCATCTATTTGTTTCTCGTTGAAATACTGAGTAAGATATTGAAAAGGGGAGAAGTTCGGTTTTTATTGCATATATCGACGTTTCAGCTAGAATAGACCGGTTTTACGGTTACATCTTCCATCGGTAATATAAACGGAAAATCAGGAACATTTTAGTTCATTCTAATGAAACCACATTCATTTTTATCATTTGTATTGGAAACAACATTGTAATATGTCTTTTCTTGGATCTAAATAATACGAAACCTCGCTTTATGATTCGAAGATAAAATCCTCAAATTTGGTATAATAGTGACTTTTTTCACGTTTTTCATGTTGTTTGATATTACGAAAATATATTCATTTTACCAATTTTTCGATACTATTTCATGTAGTATCACGATATATGATTTGGCCTTCAAATCTCAGAATTTCGCATAATATTGCATTTTAGGCAAGTTTTCTTGCATTTTGTTTCGTACTATAAATCATCAAATTTAGTATATTTTGACGTTTATCATCCCCCTTTTTATTTATGTGATATAAACAAAATATCATCGAATTAGGCAATATTTTGCTGTTTTTCCACGTTTTTGTTAATTTCCAGTTTATTGGTATTAATTCATTAAATATACGATAAAAATTTTACAAACACATAATTGATTAGATAATAACCTTAAATACTTCATTTTCAATCATCTATTTGTTTCTCGTTGAGGCTCACGAGAGTGGTGCATAAGCTCAAGAAAGTGATGCAGAGGCTCAAGAGAGGGATGCAGAGGCTGAAGAGAGTGATGCAGAGGCTCAAGAGAGTGATGCAGAGGCTAAAGAGAGTGATGCAGAGGCTTAAGAGAGTGATGCAGAGGCTTATGAGAGGGGTGCAGAGGCTCAAGAGTGTGATGCAGAGGCTCAAGAAAGTGATGCAGATGCTTAAGCGAATGATGCAGAGGCTCAAGACAGGGATGCAGAGGCTGAAGAGAGTGATGCATAGGCTTAGGTGAGTGATGCAGAGGCTTAAGAGAGGGTTGCAGAGGCTCCAGAGAGTGATGCAGAGGCTTAAGAGAGGGATGCAGAGGCTCAAGAGAGTGAAGCAGAGGATCATGAGAGTGATGCAGAGGTTCAAGAGAGTGATGCAGAGGATCAAGAGAGGAAAGCAGAGGCTTAAGAGAGTGATACAGAGGCCGAAGAGAGTGATGCAGAGAGGGATGCAGAGGGTCAAGAGAGTGATGAAGACGATAAAGAGAGTGATGCAGAGGCTCAAGAGAGTGATGCAGAGGATCAAGAGACGGATGCAGAGGCTTAAGAGAGTTATGCAAAGGCTGAAAAGAGTGAATGCAGAGGCTCTAGAGAGTGATGCAGAGGCTTAAGAGAGTGATTCAGAGGCTTACGAGAGTGATGCAGAGGCTTAAGAGAGTGATGCAGAAGCTTAAGAGAGTGATGCAAAGGCTTGAGAGAGGGATGCAGAGGCTCAAGCGAGGGATGCAGAGGATCAAGAGAGGGATGCACAAGCTCAAGAGAGGGATGCAGAGGCTCAAGTGAGGGATGCAGATGCACAAGCGAAGGATGCAGAAGCTCTTGAGTGTGATGCAGAGGCTCAACAGAGGGATGCAGAGGCTTAAGAGAGTGATGCAAAGGCTCAAGAGAGGGATGCAGAGGCTCATGAGAGGGATGCAGGAGTTCAAGAGAGGATTCAGAGGCTCAAGAGAGTGATTCAGAGGCTTACGAGAGTGATGCAGAGGCTTAAGAGAGGGATGCAGAGGCTCAAGAGAGGGATGCAGAGGCTCAAGAGAGGGATGCAGGGGCTCAAGAGAGGGATGCAAAGGCTCAAGAGAGGGATGCAGAGGCTCATGAGAGGGATGCAGGAGTTCAAGAGAGGATTCAGAGGCTCAAGAGAGTGATTCAGAGGCTTACGAGAGTGATGCAGAGGCTTAAGAGAGGGATGCAGATGCTCAAGAGAGGGATGCAGAGGCTCAAGAGAGGGATGCAGGGGCTCAAGAGAGGGATGCAAAGGCTCAAGTGAGGGATGCAGAGGCACAAGAGAGGGATTCAGATGCTCTTAAGAGTGACGCAGAATCTCAAGAGAGGAATGCAGAGGCTCAACAGAGTGATGCAAAGGCTCAGGAGAGGGATGCAAAGGCTCATGAGAGGGATTCACGAGTTCAAGAGAGTGATGCAGACGCTCAAGAAAGGGATGCAGAGGCTCAAAAAAGGGATGCAGAGGCTTAAAAGTGTGATGCAGAGGCTCAAGAGAGGGATGCAGAGGCTCAAGAGAGGGATGCAGAAGCTCAAGAGAGGGATGCAGAGGCTCAAGAGAGGGATGCAGAGGCTCAAGAGAGTGATGCAGAAGCTCAAGAGAGTGATGCAGAGGATCAAGAGAGGGAATCAGAGGCTTAAGAGAGTGATGCAGAAGCTGAAGAGAGGGATGCAGAGGTTCAAGAGAATGATGCAGAGGCTCAAGAGAGTGCTGCAGAGGTTCAAGATAGGGATGCTGAGGCTCCAGAGAGGGATGCAGAGGCTCAAGAGAGTGATGCAGAGGCTGAAGAGAGAGATGCAGAGGCATAAGAGAGTGATGAAGAGGCTCAACAGAGTAATACAGAGGCTCAAGAGAGTGATGTAGAGGCTCAAGAGAGTGATGCAGAGTCTCAAGAGAGTGAAGCAAAGGATCATAAGAGTGATGCAGAGGTTCAAGAGAGTGATGTAGAGGATCAAGAGAGGGAAGCAGAGGCTTAAGAGAGTGATGCAGAGGCCGAAGAGAGTGATGCAGAGAGGGATGCAGAGGCTCAAGAGAGTGATGCAGACGATAAAGAGAGAGTGATGCAGAGGCTCAAGAGAGTGATGCAGAGGATCAAGAGAGGGAAGCAGAGGCTTAAAAGAGTTATGCAAAGGCTGAAGTGAGTGATGCAGAGGCTCTAGAGAGTGATGCAGAGGCTTAAGAGAGTGATTCAGAGGCTTACGAGAGAGATGCAGAGGCTTAAGAGAGTGAGGTAGAGGCTAAGGAGAGGGATGCAGAGGCCCAAGAGAGTGATGCAGAGGCTTAAGAGTGTGATGCAGAGGCTGAAAAGAGTGATGCAGAGGCTCAAGAGAGGGATGCAGGGGCTCAAGAGAGTGATGCAGAGGCTCAAGAGAGTGATTCAGAGGCTTAACAGCGTGATGCAGAAGCTTAAGAGAGTGATGCAGAAGCTTGAGAGAGGGATGCAGAGGCTCAAGAGAGGGATGCAGAGGCTCAAGAGAGGTATGCAGAAGCTCAAAAGAGGGATGCAGAGGGTGAAGTGAGGGATGCAGATGTACAAGAGAGGGATGCAGAGGCTTAAGAGAGTGATGCAAAGGCTCATGAGAGGGATGCAGAGGCTCAAGAGAGTGATTCCGAGGCTTACGAGAGTGATGCAGAGGCATAAGAGAATGATGCAGAGGCTTAAGAAAGGGATGCAGAGGCTCAAGAGAGGGATGCAGAGGCTCAAGAGAGGGATGCAGGGGCTCAAGAGAGGGATGCAAAGGCTCAAGTGAGGGATGCAGAGGCACAAGAGAGGGATGCAGATGCTCTTAAGAGTGACGCAGAATCTCAAGAGAGGAATGCAGAGGCTTAAGAGAGTGATGCAAAGGCTCAGGAGAGGGATGCAGAGGCTCCAGAGAGTGATGCAGAGGCTTAAGAGAGGGATGCAGAGGTTCTAGAGAATGATGCAGAGGCTCAAGTGAATGCTGCAGAGGTTCAAGAGAGGGATGCTGAGGCTCCAGAGAGGGATGCAGAGGCTCCAGAGAGTGATGTAGAGGCTCAAGAGAGTGATGCAGAGGCTCAAGAGAGTGAAGCAGAGGATCAAGAGAGGAAAGCATAGGCTTAAGAGAGTGATGCAGAGGCCGAAGAGAGTGATGCAGAGAGGGATGCAGAGGCTCAAGAGAGTGATGCAGACGATAAAGAGAGTGATGCAGAGGCTCAAGAGAGTGATGCAGAGGATCAAGAGAGGGAAGCAGAGGCTTAAGAGTTATGCAAAGGCTGAAAAGAGTGATGCAGAGGCTCTAGAGAGGGATGCAGAGGCTCAAGAGAGGGATGCAGAAGCTCAAGAGAGGGATGCAGAGGCTCAAGTGAGGGATGCAGATGCACAAGAGAAGGATGCAGAAGCTCTTGAGAGTGATGCAGAGGCTCAACAGAGGGATGCAGAGGCTTAAGAGAGTGATGCAAAGGCTCAAGAGAGGGATGCAGAGGCTCATCAGAGGGATGCAGAGGCTCATGAGAGGGATGCAGGAGTTCAAGAGAGGATTCAGAGGCTCAAGAGAGTGATTCAGAGGCTTACGAGAGTGATGCAGAGGCTTAAGAGAGGGATGCAGAGGCTCAAGAGAGGGATGCAGAGGCTCAAGAGAGGGATTCAGGGGCTCAAGAGAGGGACGCAAAGGCTCAAGTGAGGGATGCAGAGGCACAAGAGAGGGATGCAGATGCTCTTAAGAGTGACGCAGAATCTCAAGAGAGGAATGCAGAGGCTTAAGAGAGTGATGCAAAGGCTCAGGAGAGGGATGCAAAGGCTCATGAGAGGGATTCACGAGTTGAAGAGAGTGATGCAGACGCTCAAAAAAGGGATGCAGAGGCTTAAGAAAGTGATGCAGAGGCTCAAAAAAGGGATGCAGAGGCTTAAAAGGGTGATGCAGAGGCTCAAGAGAGTGATGCAGAGGCTCAAGAAAGGGATGCAGAGGCTCAAGAGAGGGATGCAGAGGATCAAGAGAGTGATGCAGAGGGTCAAGAGAGTGATGCAGAGGCTGAAGAGAGATATGCAGAGGCTTAAGAGAGTGATGCAGAGGCTCATGAGAGCGATGCAGAGGCTCAAGAGAATTATGTAGAGGTTTAAGAGAGGGATGCAGAGGCTCAAGAGAATGATGTAGAGGCTCATGAGAGTGATGCAGAGGATTGAGAGAGTGATGCAGAGGCTCAAGAGAGGGATTCAGAGGCTCAGGAGAGGGATTCAGAGGCTTTAGAGAGTGATGCAGAGGCTGAGCATAGTGTTGCAGAGGCTCAAGAGAGGGATGCATAGGCTGAAGAGAGTTATGCAGACACTTAAGAGAGTTATGCAGAGGCTCAAGAGAGTGATGCAGAGGTTTATGATAGTGATGCAGAGGATCATGAGAGGGATGCAGAGGCTTAAGGGAGTGATGCAATGGCTCAGGAGAGGGATGCAGAGGCTCAAGAGAGGGATGCAGGAGTTGAAGAGAGGGATGCAGAGGCTCAAGAGAGGGATGCAGAGGCTTAAGAAAGTGTTGCAGCGGCTTAAAAGAGGGATAAAGAGCCTTAAGAGGGTGATGCAGAGGCTCGAGAGAGTGATGCAGTGGCTCAAGAGAGGGATGCAGGGGCTCAAGAGAGTGATTCAGAGGCTTACGAAAGTGATGCAGAGGCTAAAGTGAGTGATGCAGAGGCTTACGAGAGGGATTCAGAGGCTCAGGAGAGGGATTCAGAGACTCAAGAGAGTTATGCAGAGGATCAAGAGAGTGATGCAGAGGCTTACGAGAGGGATGCAGAGGCTGAAGAGAGTGATGCAGAGGCCTATGAGAGAGGAGCAGTGCTGAAGAGAGTGATGCAGAGGCTCAAGAGAGTGATGCAGAGGCTCAAGAGAGTGATGCAGAGGCTTAAGAGAGTGATGCAGAGGCTTAAGGGGTGCAGATTCTCAAGAGAGTGATGCAGAGGCTCAGGAGAGTGATGCAGATGCTTAAGCGAATGATGCAGAGGCTCAAGACAGGGATGCAGAGGCTGAAGAGAGTGATGCATAGGCTTAGGTGAGTGATGCAGAGGCTTAAGAGAGGGTTGCAGAGGCTCCAGAGAGTGATGCAGAGGCTTAAGAGAGGGATGCAGAGGTTCAAGAGAATGATGCAGAGGCTCACGAGAATGCTGCAGAGGTTCAGGAGAGGGATGCTGAGGCTCCAGAGAGGGATGCAGAGGCTCCAGAGAGTGATGTAGAGGCTCAAGAGAGTGATGCAGAGGCTCAAGAGAGTGAAGCAGAGGATCATGAGGGTGATGCAGAGGTTCAAGAGAGTGATGCAGAGGATCAAGAGAGGAAAGCATAGGCTTAAGAGAGTGATGCAGAGGCCGAAGAGAGTGATGCAGAGAGGGATGCAGAGGCTCAAGAGAGTGATGCAGACGATAAAGAGAGTGATGCAGAGGCTCAAGAGAGTGATGCAGAAGATCAAGAGAGGGAAGCAGAGGCTTAAGAGAGTTATGCAAAGGCTGAAAAGAGTGATGCAGAGGCTCTAGAGAGGGATGCAGAGGCTCAAGAGAGGGATGCAGAAGCTCAAGAGAGGGATGCAGAGGCTCAAGTGAGGGATGCAGATGCACAAGAGAAGGATGCAGAAGCTCTTGAGAGTGATGCAGAGGCTCAACAGAGGGATGCAGAGGCTTAAGAGAGTGATGCAAAGGCTCAAGAGAGGGATGCAGAGGCTCATGAGAGGGATGCAGAGGCTCATGAGAGGGATTCACGAGTTCAAGAGAGTGATGCAGACGCTCAAGAAAGGGATGCAGAGGCTCAAAAAAGGGATGCAGAGGCTTAAAAGGGTGATGCAGAGGCTCAAGAGAGTGATGCAGAGGCTCAAGAGAGGGATGCAGAAGCTCCAGAGAGGGATGCAGATGCTCAAGAGAGTGATGCAGAAGCTCAAGAGAGTGATGCAGAGGATCAAGAGAGGGAATCAGAGGCTTAAGAGAGTGATGCAGAAGCTGAAGAGAGTGCTGCAGAGGTTCAAGAGAGGGATGCTGAGGCTCCAGAGAGGGATGCAGAGGCTCAAGAGAGTGACGCAGAGGCTGAAGAGAGAGATGCAGAGGCATAAGAGAGTGATGAAGAGGCTCAACAGAGTAATACAGAGGCTCAAGAGAGTGATGTAGAGGCTCAAGAGAGTGATGCAGAGTCTCAAGAGAGTGAAGCAAAGGATCATGAGAGTGATGCAGAGGCTTGAGAGAGGGATGCAGAGGCTCAAGAGAGGGATGCAGAGGCTCAAGAGAGGAAAGCAGAGGCTCAAGAGAGGGATGCAGAAGCTCAAGAGAGGGATGCAGAGGCTCAAGTGAGGGATGCAGATGCACAAGAGAAGGATGCAGAAGCTCTTGAGAGTGATGCAGAGGCTCAACAGAGGGATGCAGAGGCTTAAGAGAGTGATGCAGAGGCTCAAGAGAGGGATGCAGAGGCTCATGAGAGGGATGCAGGAGTTCAAGAGAGGATTCAGAGGCTCAAGAGAGTGATTCAGAGGCTTACGAGAGTGATGCAGAGGCTTAAGAGAGGGATGCAGAGGCTCAAGAGAGGGATGCAGGGGCTCAAGAGAGGGACGCAAAGGCTCAAGTGAGGGATGCAGAGGCACAGGAGAGGGATGCAGATGCTCTTAAGAGTGACGCAGAATCTCAAGAGAGGAATGCAGAGGCTTAAGAGAGTGATGCAAAGGCTCAGGAGAGGGATGCAAAGGCTCATGAGAGGGATTCACAAGTTCAAGAGAGTGATGCAGACGCTCAAGAAAGGGATGCAGAGGCTCAAAAAAGGGATGCAGAGGCTTAAAAGGGGGATGCAGAGTCTCAAGAGAGTGATGCAGAGGCTCAATAGAGGGATGCAGAAGCTCCAGAGAGGGATGCAGAGGCTCAAGAGAGTGATGCAGAAGCTCAAGAGAGTGATGCAGAGGATCAAGAGAGGGAATCAGAGGCTTAAGAGAGTGATGCAGGAGCTGAAGAGAGGGATGCAGAGGTTCAAGAGAATGATGCAGAGGCTCAAGAGAGTGCTGCGGAGATTCAAGAGAGGGATGCTGAGGCTCCAGAGAGGGATGCAGAGGCTCATGAGAGTGATGCAGAGGCTGAAGAGAGAGATGCAGAGGCATAAGAGAGTGATGAAGAGGCTCAACAGAGTAATACAGAGGCTCAAGAGAGTGATGTAGAGGCTCAAGAGAGTGATGCAGAGTCTCAAGAGAGTAAAGCAAAGGATCATGAGAGTGATGCAGAGGTTCAAGAGAGTGATGCAGAGGATCAAGAGAGGGAAGTAGAGGCTTAAGAGAGTGATGCAGAGGCCGAAGAGAGTGATGCAGAGAGGGATGCAGAGGCTCAAGAGAGTGATGCAGACGATAAAGAGAGAGTGATGCAGAGGCTCAAGAGAGTGATGCAGAGGATCAAGAGAGGGAAGCAGAGGCTTAAAAGAGTTATGCAAAGGCTGAAGATGAGTGATGCAGAGGCTCTAGAGAGTGATGCAGAGGCTTAAGAGAACGATTCAGAGGCTTACGAGAGAGATGCAGAGGCTTAAGAGAGTGAGGTAGAGGCTAAGGAGAGGGATGCAGAGGCCCAAGAGAGTGATGCAGAGGCTTAAGAGTGTGATGCAGAGGCTGAAAAAGAGTGATGCAGAGGCTCAAGAGAGGGATGCAGGGGCTCAAGAGTGTGATGCAGAGGCTCAAGAGAGTGATTCAGAGGCTTAAGAGCGTGATGCAGAAGCTTAAGAGAGTGATGCAGAAGCTTGAGAGAGGGATGCAGAGGCTCAAGAGAGGGATGCAGAGGCTCAAGAGAGGGATTCAGGGGCTCAAGAGAGGGACGCAAAGGCTCAAGTGAGGGATGCAGAGGCACAAGAGAGGGATGCAGATGCTCTTAAGAGTGACGCAGAATCTCAAGAGAGGAATGCAGAGGCTTAAGAGAGTGATGCAAAGGCTCAGGAGAGGGATGCAAAGGCTCATGAGAGGGATTCACGAGTTGAAGAGAGTGATGCAGACGCTCAAAAAAGGGATGCAGAGGCTTAAGAAAGTGATGCAGAGGCTCAAAAAAGGGATGCAGAGGCTTAAAAGGGTGATGCAGAGGCTCAAGAGAGTGATGCAGAGGCTCAAGAAAGGGATGCAGAGGCTCAAGAGAGGGATGCAGAGGATCAAGAGAGTGATGCAGAGGGTCAAGAGAGTGATGCAGAGGCTGAAGAGAGAGATGCAGAGGATTAAGAGAGTGATGCAGAGGCTCATGAGAGCGATGCAGAGGCTCAAGAGAATTATGTAGAGGTTTAAGAGAGGGATGCAGAGGCTCAAGAGAATGATGTAGAGGCTCATGAGAGTGATGCAGAGGATTGAGAGAGTGATGCAGAGGCTCAAGAGAGGGATTCAGAGGCTCAGGAGAGGGATTCAGAGGCTTTAGAGAGTGATGCAGAGGCTGAGCATAGTGTTGCAGAGGCTCAAGAGAGGGATGCATAGGCTGAAGAGAGTTATGCAGACACTTAAGAGAGTTATGCAGAGGCTCAAGAGAGTGATGCAGAGGTTTATGATAGTGATGCAGAGGATCATGAGAGGGATGCAGAGGCTTAAGGGAGTGATGCAATGGCTCAGGAGAGGGATGCAGAGGCTCAAGAGAGGGATGCAGGAGTTGAAGAGAGGGATGCAGAGGCTCAAGAGAGGGATGCAGAGGCTTAAGAAAGTGTTGCAGCGGCTTAAAAGAGGGATAAAGAGCCTTAAGAGGGTGATGCAGAGGCTCGAGAGAGTGATGCAGTGGCTCAAGAGAGGGATGCAGGGGCTCAAGAGAGTGATTCAGAGGCTTACGAAAGTGATGCAGAGGCTAAAGTGAGTGATGCAGAGGCTTACGAGAGGGATTCAGAGGCTCAGGAGAGGGATTCAGAGACTCAAGAGAGTTATGCAGAGGATCAAGAGAGTGATGCAGAGGCTTACGAGAGGGATGCAGAGGCTGAAGAGAGTGATGCAGAGGCCTATGAGAGAGGAGCAGTGCTGAAGAGAGTGATGCAGAGGCTCAAGAGAGTGATGCAGAGGCTAAAGAGAGTGATGCAGAGGCTTAAGAGAGTGATGCAGAGGCTCAAGACAGGGATGCAGAGGCTCAGGAGAGTGATGCAGATGCTTAAGCGAATGATGCAGAGGCTCAAGACAGGGATGCAGAGGCTGAAGAGAGTGATGCATAGGCTTAGGTGAGTGATGCAGAGGCTTAAGAGAGGGTTGCAGAGGCCCCAGAGAGTGATGCAGAGGCTTAAGAGAGGGATGCAGAGGTTCAAGAGAATGATGCAGAGGCTCACGAGAATGCTGCAGAGGTTCAGGAGAGGGATGCTGAGGCTCCAGAGAGGGATGCAGAGGCTCCAGAGAGTGATGTAGAGGCTCAAGAGAGTGATGCAGAGGCTCAAGAGAGTGAAGCAGAGGATCATGAGAGTGATGCAGAGGTTCAAGAGAGTGATGCAGAGGATCAAGAGAGGAAAGCATAGGCTTAAGAGAGTGATGCAGAGGCCGAAGAGAGTGATGCAGAGAGGGATGCAGAGGCTCAAGAGAGTGATGCAGACGATAAAGAGAGTGATGCAGAGGCTCAAGAGAGTGATGCAGAGGATCAAGAGAGGGAAGCAGAGGCTTAAGAGAGTTATGCAAAGGCTGAAAAGAGTGATGCAGAGGCTCTAGAGAGGGATGCAGAGGCTCAAGAGAGGGATGCAGAAGCTCAAGAGAGGGATGCAGAGGCTCAAGTGAGGGATGCAGATGCACAAGAGAAGGATGCAGAAGCTCTTGAGAGTGATGCAGAGGCTCAACAGAGGGATGCAGAGGCTTAAGAGAGTGATGCAAAGGCTCAAGAGAGGGATGCAGAGGCTCATCAGAGGGATGCAGAGGCTCATGAGAGGGATGCAGGAGTTCAAGAGAGGATTCAGAGGCTCAAGAGAGTGATTCAGAGGCTTACGAGAGTGATGCAGAGGCTTAAGAGAGGGATGCAGAGGCTCAAGAGAGGGATGCAGAGGCTCAAGAGAGGGATTCAGGGGCTCAAGAGAGGGACGCAAAGGCTCAAGTGAGGGATGCAGAGGCACAAGAGAGGGATGCAGATGCTTTTAAGAGTGACGCAGAATCTCAGGAGAGGAATGCAGAGTCTTAAAAGAGTGATGCAAAGGCTCAGGAGAGGGATGCAAAGGCTCATGAGAGGGATTCACGAGTTCAAGAGAGTGATGCAGACGCTCAAGAAAGGGATGCAGAGGCTCAAAAAAGGGATGCAGAGGCTTAAAAGGGTGATGCAGAGGCTCAAGAGAGTGATGCAGAGGCTCAAGAGAGGGATGCAGAAGCTCCAGAGAGGGATGCAGATGCTCAAGAGAGTTATGCAGAAGCTCAAGAGAGTGATGCAGAGGATCAAGAGAGGGAATCAGAGGCTTAAGAGAGTGATGCAGAAGCTGAAGAGAGTGCTGCAGAGGTTCAAGAGAGGGATGCTGAGGCTCCAGAGAGGGATGCAGAGGCTCAAGAGAGTGACGCAGAGGCTGAAGAGAGAGATGCAGAGGCATAAGAGAGTGATGAAGAGGCTCAACAGAGTAATACAGAGGCTCAAGAGGGTGATGTAGAGGCTCAAGAGAGTGATGCAGAGTCTCAAGAGAGTGAAGCAAAGGATCATGAGAGTGATGCAGAGGCTTGAGAGAGGGATGCAGAGGCTCAAGAGAGGGATGCAGAGGCTCAAGAGAGGAAAGCAGAGGCTCAAGAGAGGGATGCAGAAGCTCAAGAGAGGGATGCAGAGGCTCAAGTGAGGGATGCAGATGCACAAGAGAAGGATGCAGAAGCTCTTGAGAGTGATGCAGAGGCTCAACAGAGGGATGCAGAGGCTTAAGAGAGTGATGCAAAGGCTCAAGAGAGGGATGCAGAGGCTCATGAGAGGGATGCAGGAGTTCAAGAGAGGATTCAGAGGCTCAAGAGAGTGATTCAGAGGCTTACGAGAGTGATGCAGAGGCTTAAGAGAGGGATGCAGAGGCTCAAGAGAGGGATGCAGGGGCTCAAGAGAGGGACGCAAAGGCTCAAGTGAGGGATGCAGAGGCACAGGAGAGGGATGCAGATGCTCTTAAGAGTGACGCAGAATCTCAAGAGAGGAATGCAGAGGCTTAAGAGAGTGATGCAAAGGCTCAGGAGAGGGATGCAAAGGCTCATGAGAGGGATTCACAAGTTCAAGAGAGTGATGCAGACGCTCAAGAAAGGGATGCAGAGGCTCAAAAAAGGGATGCAGAGGCTTAAAAGGGGGATGCAGAGTCTCAAGAGAGTGATGCAGAGGCTCAATAGAGGGATGCAGAAGCTCCAGAGAGGGATGCAGAGGCTCAAGAGAGTGATGCAGAAGCTCAAGAGAGTGATGCAGAGGATCAAGAGAGGGAATCAGAGGCTTAAGAGAGTGATGCAGAAGCTGAAGAGAGGGATGCAGAGGTTCAAGAGAATGATGCAGAGGCTCAAGAGAGTGCTGCGGAGATTCAAGAGAGGGATGCTGAGGCTCCAGAGAGGGATGCAGAGGCTCATGAGAGTGATGCAGAGGCTGAAGAGAGAGATGCAGAGGCATAAGAGAGTGATGAAGAGGCTCAACAGAGTAATACAGAGGCTCAAGAGAGTGATGTAGAGGCTCAAGAGAGTGATGCAGAGTCTCAAGAGAGTAAAGCAAAGGATCATGAGAGTGATGCAGAGGTTCAAGAGAGTGATGCAGAGGATCAAGAGAGGGAAGCAGAGGCTTAAGAGAGTGATGCAGAGGCCGAAGAGAGTGATGCAGAGAGGGATGCAGAGGCTCAAGAGAGTGATGAAGACGATAAAGAGAGAGTGATGCAGAGGCTCAAGAGAGTGATGCAGAGGATCAAGAGAGGGAAGCAGAGGCTTAAAAGAGTTATGCAAAGGCTGAAGAGAGTGATGCAGAGGCTCTAGAGAGTGATGCAGAGGCTTAAGAGAACGATTCAGAGGCTTACGAGAGAGATGCAGAGGCTTAAGAGAGTGAGGTAGAGGCTAAGGAGAGGGATGCAGAGGCCCAAGAGAGTGATGCAGAGGCTTAAGAGGGTGATGCAGAGGCTGAAAAGAGTGATGCAGAGGCTCAAGAGAGGGATGCAGGGGCTCAAGAGTGTGATGCAGAGGCTCAAGAGAGTGATTCAGAGGCTTAAGAGCGTGATGCAGAAGCTTAAGAGAGTGATGCAGAAGCTTGAGAGAGGGATGCAGAGGCTCAAGAGAGGGATGCAGAGGCTCAAGAGAGGTATGCAGAAGCTCAAGAGAGGGATGCAGAGGGTCAAGTGAGGGATGCAGATGCACAAGAGAGGGATACATAGGCTTAAGAGAGTGATGCAAACGCTCATGAGAGGGATGCAGAGGCTCAAGAGAGTGATTCCAAGGCTTACGAGAGTGATGCAGAGGCATAAGAGAGTGATGCAGAGGCTTAAGAGAGGGATGCAGAGGCTCAAGAGAGGGATGCAGAGGATCAAGAGAGGGATGCAGGGGCTCAAGAGAGGGATGCAAAGGCTCAAGTGAGGGATGCAGAGGCACAAGAGAGGGATGCAGATGCTCTTAAGAGTGACGCAGAATCTCAAGAGAGGAATGCAGAGGCTTAAGAGAGTGATGCAAAGGCTCAGGAGAGGGATGCAAAGGCTCATGAGAGGGATTCACGAGTTCAAGAGAGTGATGCAGACGCTCAAAAAAGGGATGCAGAGGCTTAAGAAAGTGATGCAGAGGCTCAAAAAAGGGATGCAGAGGCTTAAGAGGGTGATGCAGAGGCTCAAGAGAGAGATGCAGAGGCTCAAGAAAATGATGCAGAGGCTCAAGAGAGGGATGCAGAGGCTCAAGAGAGTGATGCAGAGGGTCAAGAGAGTGCTGAAGAGAGGCTGAAGAGAGGCTGATGAGGTGATGAAGAGAGGTGATGCAGAGGCTGAAGAGAGCGATGCAGAGGCTTAAGAGAGTGATGCAGAGGCTCATGAGAGCGATGCAGAGGCTCAAGAGAATGATGTAGAGGCTTAAGAGAGGGATGCAGAGGCTCAAGAGAATGATGTAGAGGCTCATGAGAGTGATGCAGAGGCTTGAGAGAGTGATGCAGAGGCTCAAGAGAGGGATTCAGCGGCTTTAGAGAGTGATGCAGAGGCTGAGCATAGTGTTGCAGAGGCTCAAGTGAGGGATGCAGAGGCTGAAGAGAGTTATGCAGACACTTAAGAGAGTTATGCAGAGGCTCAAGAGAGTGATGCAGAGGTTTATGAGAGTGATGCAGAGGATCATTAGAGGGATGCAGAGGCTTAGGGGAGTGATGCAAAGGCTCAGGAGAGGGATGCAGAGGCTCAAGAGAGGGATGCAGGAGTTGAAGAGAGGGATGCAGAGGCTCAAGAGAGGGATGCAGAGGCTTAAGAAAGTGTTGCAGCGGCTTAAAAGAGGGATAAAGAGCCTTAAGAGGGTGATGCAGAGGCTCAAGGGAGTGATGCAGTGGCTCAAGAGAGGGATGCAGGGGCTCAAGAGAGTGATTCAGAGGCTTACGAAAGTGATGCAGAGGCTAAAGTGAGTGATGCAGAGGCTTACGAGAGGGATTCAGAGGCTTACGAAAGTGATGCAGAGGCTAAAGTGAGTGATGCAGAGGATCAAGAGAGGGATGCAGAGGCTCAAGAGTGATGCAGAGACTCAAGAGAGTTATGCAGAGGATCAAGAGAGTGATGCAGAGGCTTACGAGAGGGATGCAGAGGCTGAAGAGAGTGATGCAGAGGCCTATGAGAGAGGAGCAGAGGCTGAAGAGAGTGATGCAGAGGCTGAAGAGAGTGTTGCAGAGGCTCAAGAGAGGGATGCAGAGGCTCAAGAGAGTTATGCAGAGGCTCATGCGAGTGATGTAGTGGATCAAGAGAGGGATGCAGGGGCGTAAGAGAGTGATGCAGACGCTGAAGAAAGAGTTGCACAGGCTTAAGAGAGTGATGCAGAGGCTCAGGAGAGAGATGCAGAGGCTAAAGAGAGTGATGCAGAGGCTTAAGAGAGTGATGCAAAGGCTCAAGAGAGTGATGCAGAGGCTCAAGAGAGTGATGCAGAGGCTCACGAGAGTGATGCAGAGGCTCAAGAGAGTGATGCAGAGGCTCAAGAGAGTGATGCAGAGGCCCACGAGAGCGATGCAGAGGCTAAAGTGAGTAATGCAGAGGCTCAAGAGAGTGTTACAGAGGCTTAGGAGAACGATGCAGAAGCTCAAGAGAGGGATGCATAGGCTTAAGAGAGTGATGCAAAGGCTCATGAGAGGGATGCAGAGGCTCAAGAGAGTGATTCCAAGGCTTACGAGAGTGATGCAGAGGCATAAGAGAGTGATGCAGAGGCTTAAGAGAGGGATGCAGAGGCTCAAGAGAGGGATGCAGAGGATCAAGAGAGGGATGCAGGGGCTCAAGAGAGGGATGCAAAGGCTCAAGTGAGGGATGCAGAGGCACAAGAGAGGGATGCAGATGCTCTTAAGAGTGACGCAGAATCTCAAGAGAGGAATGCAGAGGCTTAAGAGAGTGATGCAAAGGCTCAGGAGAGGGATGCAAAGGCTCATGAGAGGGATTCACGAGTTCAAGAGAGTGATGCAGACGCTCAAAAAAGGGATGCAGAGGCTTAAGAAAGTGATGCAGAGGCTCAAAAAAGGGATGCAGAGGCTTAAGAGGGTGATGCAGAGGCTCAAGAGAGAGATGCAGAGGCTCAAGAAAATGATGCAGAGGCTCAAGAGAGGGATGCAGAGGCTCAAGAGAGTGATGCAGAGGGTCAAGAGAGTGCTGCAGAGGCTGAAGAGAGCGATGCAGAGGCTCAAGAGAATGATGTAGAGGCTCATGAGAGTGATGCAGAGGCTTGAGAGAGTGATGCAGAGGCTCAAGAGAGGGATTCAGAGGCTTTAGAGAGTGATGCAGAGGCTGAGCATAGTGTTGCAGAGGCTCAAGTGAGGGATGCAGAGGCTGAAGAGAGTTATGCAGACACTTAAGAGAGTTATGCAGAGGCTCAAGAGAGTGATGCAGAGGTTTATGAGAGTGATGCAGAGGATCATTAGAGGGATGCAGAGGCTTAGGGGAGTGATGCAAAGGCTCAGGAGAGGGATGCAGAGGCTCAAGAGAGGGATGCAGGAGTTGAAGAGAGGGATGCAGAGGCACAAGAGAGGGATGCAGAGGCTTAAGAAAGTGTTGCAGCGACTTAAAAGAGGGATAAAGAGCCTATATACAAAATATCATCGAATTAGGCAATTTTTTGCTGTTTTTCCACGTTTTTGTGAATTTCCAGATTATTGTTATTAATTCATTATATATACGATAAAAATGATACAAACACATAATTGATTAGATAATAACCTTAAATACTTCATCTTCAATCATCTATTTGTTTCTCGTTGAAATACTGAGTAAAATATTGAAAAGGGAAGAAGTTCGGTTTTTATTGCATATATCGACGTTTCAGCCGGAATAGAGCGGTTTTACGTTTACATCTTCCATCGGTAATATAAACGGAAGATCAGGAACATTTTAGTTATTTCTAATGCAGATGCAGAGGCTCAAGAGAGTGTTACAGAGGCTTAGGAGAACGATGCAGAAGCTCAAGAGAGGGATGCAGAGGTTGAAGAGAGTGATGCAGAGGCTCAGGAGAGGGATGCAGAGGCTCAAGAGAGTGATTCAGAGGCTCAATAGAGTGATGAAGAGGCTCGAGAGAGTGATGTAGAGGATCAAGAGAGTGATGCAGAGGCTCAAGAGAGTGATGCAGAGGATCAAGAGAAGGAAGCAGAGGCTTAAGAGAGTGATGCAGAGGCTCAAGAGAGTGATGCAGAGGCTCAAGAGAGTGATGCAGAGGCTCAAGAGAGTGATGCAGAGGCTCAAGAGAGTGATGCAGAGGCTCAAGAGAGTGATGCAGAGGCTCATGAGAGTGATGCAGAGGTTCAAGAGCATGATATAGCGGCTTAAGAGAGGGATGTAGAGGCTCAAGAGAATGATGCAGAAGCTCAAGAGAGTGATGCAGAGGATGAAGAGAGGGATGCAGAGGCTTAGGAGAGTGATGCAGAGGCTCAAGAGAGTGATTCAGAGGCTCAATAGAGTGATGCAGAGGATTGAGAGAGTGATGTAGAGGATCAAGAGAGTGATGCAGAGGCTCAAGAGAGTGATGCAGAGGATCAAGAGAAGGAAGCAGAGGCTTAATTGAGTGATGCAGAGGCTCAAGAGAGTGATGCAGAGGCTCAAGAGAGTGATGCAGAGGCCCACGAGAGCGATGCAGAGGCTAAAGTGAGTAATGCAGAGGCTCAAGAGAGTGTTACAGAGGCTTAGGAGAATGATGCAGAAGCTCAAGAGACGGATGCAGAGGCTGAAGAGAGTGATGCAGAGGCTTAAGAGAGTGATGCAGAGGCTCAAGAGAGGGGTGCAGAGGCCTAAGTGAGTGATGCAAAGGCTTATGAATCGGATGCAGAGGCTCAAGAGAGCGATGCAGATGCTCCCGAGAGGGATGCAGACGCTCATAAGAGGGATTCAGAGGCCCAAGAGAGGGATTCAGATACTCAAGAGAGTTATGCTGAGGCTCAAGAGTGGGATGCAGAGGCTCAAGAGAGGGATGCAGAGGCTCAAGAGAGTGATGCAAAGGCTCAAGAGAGTTATTCAGAGGCTCAAGCGAGTGATGCAGAGGCTTACGAAAATGATGCAGAGGATCAAGAAAGGGATGCAGAGGCTTCAGAGATTGATGCAGACGCTGAAGAGAGTGATGCAGAGGCTCAAGAGAGTGATACAGAGGCTGAAGAGAGTGTTGCAGAGGCTCAAGAGAGGGATGCAGAGGCTCAAGAGAGTGATGCAAAGGCTCAAGAGAGTTATTCAGAGGCTCAAGCGAGTGATGCAGAGGCTTACGAAAATGATGCAGAGGATCAAGAAAGGGATGCAGAGGCTTCAGAGATTGATGCAGACGCTGAAGAGAGTGATGCAGAGGCTCAAGAGAGCTATGCAGAGGCTCAAGAGAGTGATGCAGAGGCTCAAGAGAGTGATGCAGAGGCTCAAGAGAGTGATGCAGAGGCTCAAGAGAGTGATGCAGAGGCTCAAGAGAGTGATATTAACCATATTTGAGGATTTTAACTTCAAATCATAGAGCGAGGTTTCGTATTATTTAGATCCAAGAAAAGACATATGACAATGTTGTTTCCAATACAAATGATAAAAATCAATGTGTTTTCATTAGAATTAACTAAAATGTTCCTGATTTTCCGTTTATATTACCGATGGAAGATGTAAACGAAAACCGCTCTATTCCGGCTGAAACGTCAGGAATGCAATAAAAACATGCAATAATATATGCAATAATAATATATACAATATGAATATGCAATAAAAACAGAACTTCTCCCCTTTTCAATATCTTACTCAGTTTTTTAACGAGAAACAAATAGATGATTGAAAATGAAGTATTTAAGGTTATTATCTAATCAATTATGTGTTTGCATCATTTTTATCGTATATATAATGAATTAATACCCATAGACTGAAAATTCACAAAAACGTGGAAAAACGGCAAAATATTGCCTAATTCGATGATATTTTGTTTAAATCACATAAAGGAAAAGGAGATGATAAACGTCAAAATATTGCTAAATTCTAAGACTCAGGGGAAGTTATTGTTAAAAGGTAAGCCTGGGTCTTCCTTCACTTCTCCATGGGTCTAGGCCGGAATTGCTAATGGCAGTTTCCCCGTGGTTGACTGAAGGTCTTCCAGGGTGAATCAGTGGCTCCCCTAGTGGTGGGGGCAAAGACCTGCGGTGGTGGGTATTACTGGTCCTCTCCTGTGGGACCAGGAGACTCCGGTGAGTCCCAAGAGTCGGAGGGGCTGAGTATTCTGCCTTCTGAGCCCCTTAGCAGCCGACTGGTAGCAGAGCCCCAGCCCACCCCCTGTGACAGTATCCAGTGTAACTCCTCGAAAGTCAACGTTTCATCAGTTTCTTCCCCACTCAATCAAACTTCATCTTCTCCATCACTACAATCTGTATCGTAACTACTACGGCATAAGTAATTGAATATCCAATGTAACTCGTCGAAAGTCAACATTTCATCAGTTTCATCTCCACTCAAGCAAACTTCATCTTCTCCATCACTACAATCACTACAATCGTAACCAATACGGCATAAGTAATTGATTATCGAATGTAACTCGTCGAAAGTCAACGTTTCGTCCCCACTTGAACAAGCTTCGGTTTCATCCCCACTTGAACAAGCTTCAATTTCATCCCCACTTGAACAAGCTTCGGTTTCATCCCCACTTGAACAAGCTTCGGTTTCATCCCCACTTGAACAAGCTTCAGTGTCGTCCCCACTTGAACAAGCTTCATTTTCATCCCCACTTGAACAAGCTTCAGCTTCTTCCCCACTTGAACAAGCTTCAGTGTCGTCCCCACTTGAACAAGCTTCAGTTTCATCCCCACTTGAACAAGCTTCAGTGTCGTCCCTACTTGAACAAGCTTCAGTTTCATCCCCACTTGGACAAGCTTCAGTGTCTTCCCCACTTGAACAAGCTTCAGTTTCATCCCCACTTGAACAAGCTTCAGTTTCATCCCCACTTGAACAAGCTTCGGTTTCATCCTCACTTGAACAAGCTTCGGTTTCATCCCCACTTGAACAAGCTTCAGTGTCGTCCCCACTTGAACAAGCTTCAGTTTCATCCCCACTTGGACAAGCTTCAGTGTCTTCCCCACTTGAACAAGCTTCAGTTTCATCCCCACTTGAACAAGCTTCAGTTTCATCCCCACTTGAACAAGCTTCGGTTTCATCCTCACTTGAACAAGCTTCGGTTTCATCCCCACTTGAACAAGCTTCAGTGTCGTCCCCACTTGAACAAGCTTCATTTTCATCCCCACTTGAACAAGCTTCAGTTTCTTCCCCACTTGAACAAGCTTCAGTTTCATCCCCACTTGAACAAGCTTCAGTGTCGTCCCCACTTGAACAAGCTTCAGTTTCATCCCCACTTGAACAAGCATCAGTGTCGTCCTAACTTGAACAAGCTTCAGTTTCATCCCCACTTGAACAAGCTTCAGTTTCTTCCCCACTTGAACAAGCTTCAGTTTCATCCCCACTTGAACAAGCTTCAGTGTCGTCCCCACTTGAACAAGCTTCAGTTTCATCCCCACTTGAACAAGCATCAGTGTCGTCCTAACTTGAACAAGCTTCAGTTTCATCCCCACTTGAACAAGCTTCAGTTTCATCCCCACTTGGACAAGCTTCAGTTTCTTCCCCACTTGAACAAGCTTCAGTTTCATCCCCACTTGAACAAGCTTCAGTGTCGTCCCCACTTGAAAAAGCTTCAGTTTCATCCCCACTTGAACAAGCTTCAGTTTCATCCTCACTTGAACAAGCTTCAGTTTCATCCCCACTTGAACAAGCTTCAGTTTCCCCCCCACTCGAGGAATCTCTTACCTTCACATTGCATTCATCATCTAGCGGGTGGTAAGGAAGCCAACGGCTGATGATCAAGAAACCTGCCACAGCTCCGCCCATTATCAACAACGCACGAATTATTAAGAATATTTCAGTCATCTTCACCGCCATCTTACCATCTTCACTAACGACAGAGCCAACGACGGGTTCATTAACGGGTCCAATGATGGAGCCAATGATGGGTCCATTAACGGGTCCAATAATGGAGCAAATGACGGGTCCATTAACGGGTCCAATGATGGAGCCAATGATGGGTCCAGTAACGGGTCCAATGATGGAGCCAATGACGGGTCCATTAACGGGTCCAATGATGGAGCCAATGATGGGTCCATTAACGGGTCCAACGATAGACCCAATGACGGGTCCATTTACGGGTCCAACGATAGAACCAATGACGGGTCCATTTACGGGTCCAACGATAGAGCCAATTATAGGTCCAAATATTTTTCCCTCCTCATAAACGTGATTTTCAAATGAAGAAATTAACAAAATTCCAGAAATGACCGCGAGAAACATCAGGAACATTTTCATCAATACGGATACGTTCATTTTGTGGATACTAAATTTGGTGTTTTACTAGTAACTCTAGTAATACCTATATAATATATATATATATATATATATGCAGTTCCGCCGGCCATTATTATAATGCAATATCTAACATCTGTTAATATAGTAAACTTGGAATTGGTGATAGGATTTGACCCCGGGTGTTGTAAAAGGTAGCTTTGGTGGCAGTGTTGGAGAAGGTGACAACGATCATGAGGTGAAATGAGAGATTCAGGAGGGGAAGAGATTGTAACAATGCTAAGTGTTTTGCACTGTTTCATGTTATAATTGTGAGTTGCGTATGTGTGCGGGATTGATGGAGAGTGTGGTTGTAGTGGGTGAGGCAGAGTGAGGTGTTGACTAGCTATAATCTGCTGACAAGTGTTATGACCCCAGGTAGCCTGAGGAACGAGTCTACCTATCAGAGAGTTATTCCACATACGAGACCTAATTGAGAGGTCAGAGAAAAGATTATATATATATATATATATATATATATATATATATATATATATATATATATATATATATATATATATATATATATATATATATATATATATATATATATGTATATATAGGGGGGTACCACCACTGGTGTAATTATAGGGACCCACAGCCTCAGAGAAGGGAACACAGAGCACTCAGGGAAAAACTTGACATTTAACTCTGAATGCGAAAGAGTGTTCACTTCTCCTACCACCCCCTTTTTTTTTTTATTATGATGTACACTTTATTATGCAAGGTTATACAGTTACATATCTGATTTCATACAAAAAATGAACATTAAGAGGACACAAGAAAAAGTTCGCTTCCTAGAGGCTGTAGATTTCCTCGAACTCCTCCGACGCCGGGCAGGAACCGAGGATGCAGCGGGCATTTCCCCTCTGGATCGCGACACTGAGGCGCTGAAAGAGAAAACTTGCTGCTCTAGGGTCTCTTGTGGTGTCAATGAGCTTGGAACCAAGATCCTTAAGAAACCTTCTTGCACTCTCACCCCATGGGCCTAGGGTCTCAGACCCTATTGGAACGAAATTGTACCTTTGATCTAATTGCCTGTACTTGACTGACTTTTGTTTTTCTCTGTGTGTCGCTGCGGCTCCTGCCGTGCCGGCAGAGAGGGTGATGTATGTCGTTGCCAGGGTGGATACGCAAGTATAGTCCCATGCTAACTGCCTGCCACCCTTCCACGGACGCAGTGTGATTCCGTCTGGTCGGCCGGCAAAGCTAACAGAGTCACGGTTCAGTAGGTTGCGGGGCTCTCTCTCCGCTGGACACTGAGCAGAGGCAAGGCTTCTTTTAATGATGTCGTTGACTTCGTCGTGTCTAGTGTGCCAACCACCCGATTTTCCACAGTGCAGGCCATGCAATCCATATTCGTCAGCATCTGCCTCGCCGCAAATACACCTGTGAACAGTGTGGATAGGGGCAGCAAGGCGCAGAGCGACTGCAATACGGAGCTCCTGCGGATCAAGACGTGTGCCTGTCGCAGACATAGGGACTGCCAGAAGGAAGTCCCCTGCATGGGGAGCCTGCACAGCTGTGAGGCGTGCACGATCACTGGGGGTTGTTGCTGCCTCCAGCAAAGCTGTGGCTTCTTTGTCTACAATGGGGCTGTCCCAACTGGATTGTTTCTTGGCTTTCGGCATGGCTGGTCTGAGTGCTGGGTCTGTCATGGCACCCCATTTCGTGTCACATTCCGTGTAGTGGGGGTCCTGTATCCCCGCTACATCACTCAGGGTGTCAGGTAGAATTTCCTTAACCAGGTCATCTGATGCTGAGGAGGAAGACAGGAAGGCTGGGACTGCAATTTGGGTGGCGGTGCGGACACCCAAGCCACCGAGCCTGACAGGAAGAGTGGCTTGTTTCCACTGGCATTCGTTGAGAGAGAGGTTAACAACTTTTTCCAGCATGGTCTTCAGTAGGAGGTCATACTCGTCAAGCTTTGGGTTGTTGTAAGATGGGGCGCACCTCAGAAAGTAGGTTAGCCTCGGAAGGGATAGGCATTTGGTGAGGAGATAAAAAGCATCGTGGGCATCGATGTCACCTATTCTGTCTTCCATCCTCCTAAGGTCTGCGATTTTCTTGTCGAGGATCTCCTCAATGGCGTTAGACCCGAGGGGAGCTCCAAGGAGGGTGCTGTTCTCGGCCCTAATGACATGGGCTCCAGGCAAGGCAGACCTTATTCTAGCTACGATGTCTGGGTTGGAGGAGACTACTTCACACTTGGAAGGGTTCAGGACGAGACCCAGGCTTACTTCTTGCTCCCTTATTTTCCTGATATCTGACAAGAGGTGGTCTACGGTGCCAGCTATAGTGCCATCATCCAAAAACCAGATGTTGAACTCGCTGGACAAGCTTTCGGTGATTTCTTTTAAGACTAAGCAGAAAAGAAGGGGAGCAAGAGGATCACCTTGCTGAACACCTTCACATGATCTGATTTCATGTTCACCAAAGAGCAGTTTTGACTCGCCACTGTAGCACGATAGTATGAACGGGTAGAGGGGCCGGAAATGGCGATGTACGGCACAAAGTACTGCATCTCTTCTTACCATGTTGAAGGCATTCTTAAAGTCCAGTTTGAGCAGGGCCTTTTCATCAGAAATGTTTGTGATGTATGCTCGTGCTGCATGGGCAGCCGCTTCACAGCCTTGGGGGATTCCAAATCCTAGCTGGATTGGTTTCAGCAATTCAGCCGCTTGCTGGCTGACAACCCTCGTAGCAGCCTTGGCAATCAGGCGTCGGAGAGTGTTGCCAACAGCGATTGGCCTGATTCCTTCGTCCTTCTTTTTGAGAGCACAGAGGGAGGCACCAAAAAAGAGAGGCCTGATGACTACCCCCCTATATATGTATATATATATATATATATATATATATATATATATATATATATATATATATATATATATATATATATAAAACCCGCGAGGCTCGCAAGACGACGGCATGACCTTACTTGAGCAACAGAGGTCGTGAGAGAGGGTCGCGCTTTGCTGAGCTCCTGGCAAAGGAGGAACCCCTAGTTGTGTGCTCCAATAAGAGGAGGTAATGAAGCAGGCATTTATGTGTGAAGCCTGAGGACGATTTAAAGTGCTCAAGTCAGGACTGGAAGAAGCCTTGTGAGGCAGTCCTATAGCGATTTTGTGGGCGGCCCGTGTGTCGCCATTGTGAGGACCAGGACCCAAGCGACCTCGAGACAAATTCTGCGGTAAGCTAATATAACAGTTGTTACATTTTTCGTTGTTGTTGTAGTAGTTAGTTCTTTGTTGAATAAATTGTTTTGTTAAGTTGAACGCTGTCTTTCGTTACACCCCGAGCTGACTTCATAGCACCACACAACAAAATATCTCGAGAGAATCTGTGACTCATTAGATTCGCTCCAGCGAATGACGAAGGTCGACGGCTTAGGATAAGAGATTTCAAACTTTTTGAGGTCTCGGCGTTTGCTCGCGCCTAGTCATTTTTTCTATGGTCTCTAGAGTGGCGAATGAGCTGCTTACTACACTTAGCGTGTTACCTAAGCAGGTGCTTCCTCAGGAGGCCCATCTAGACTTTCAGTTTAAAGTTGACGATGTAATACTAGAATATTATGATGAAAAATCTCACACCTACAGTCAACAAGGTGTTCATACGTGTATAAAGCATCAGTGGCAATGGGATCATCAGTAACAGTGGGACCATCAGTGGCAGTGGGATCATCAGTTATGACATCAAAATATTCTGACCGTAGTAAATGGACCAAAGATCTTTACGACACCCACACTCGTCAGCGACAACAGTCACCGCGCATGACAAGTTTAAGCAGTTAGGGGCATTGGTTCTGGTTCGAGTACAATTATGGCGCTGTAGAGCTTCCCTAATTAAAGATGCAGTTGTAAAAGAAGTGAAGTTACTCCACGTGTGTAGTTAGTCACTACTGGGAACGTGGGAGACGTTCAAGGAAGTAAGTGGCCAGGGTATGGAGAGGTGCAGAAGGGCGAGTCAAAGACGAAGCCGGATGTAAGTCAATGATGAAACCGGGTGTGAGTATAACGCAGCCGGAGCAGTGGAACAGTGCCTTGCAACCCAACCACATGGTCCATCAAGGAAAGGCACAGGGCAACCTCAGGGGAGTATATATATGTAGCCTAACCACTGAAGGGTCTGAAAGGTAACCCAGCAACTGATACCAACTTCACAGTTCCCACTTGAACCAATGTGTGCCCAAACATGCTAGCTAGCTGGGCCGACTGATCTAGGTGGGCCTTGTTGAACCTCACAGAAGCTGTGCCCTCACACTGTTGCTGTTGCCCAGAGGTCTCAACCGCTGGATGGGCTCGACCACCAGATGAAGTAACGTAGGGCAATGTGTGTCTTCATGCACCATAGTTGCAGCAAGCAGGAGAGAGGAACGGAAGCCATCCACACTCGCTTGTAGACGTGTCACCTCCTGAAGGAAACCAGTCTTGACGGGGGTAAACACGTGCGTGCGTGTGTGCGTGCCACACAATCCTAGGAAGGTTAGGTTAGTTTAGTTTGTCTTTGCAATACAAGTAAAAAGTAGTTTTCCAGTTTGTCCAACTCAATAGTGTCAATTTCTGCTCTCTAATTTCGTTGTCCGTCGGTATATATACTACGGTCCTAATCGTTACTATATTTACTACCAAAGCCCTTAGGAGGATGGGCTCTGATAATGACATACTCTAATAGTGATATTAGAATATGGTGGATTATGGCTACGAGGAAGGTGTGACGTCACCTCTGGCTCCAGAATACCATACAAGTTTCATTCGCGAGCGCCAGCCCTGGCTCCAGCTCTTGGTCCACACACCCACATATTTTGAATTGCGTAAACTAGGCAATGAAAACCCAGCAATTGGCAAGTTCAACTTAAACACAAGGCGCTTCACATTGCTAATCAGGTCGCCGTTCAATCCCCCGACCGCCCAAGTGGTTGGGTACTATTCCTTCCCTCTGTCCTATCCTAAATTCTTGTAGCCCTTCCAAGTGCTATATAGTCGTAATGGCTTGGTGCTTCATCCTGGTAATTACCTTCCTTTCACACGCTGTTATGGAAGATTGTGACGTAACGGAAGAAGTGGGAGACCAGGAGCATTACTCCACTGTAAACCTTAGCGGGGCCGAGGTATACCTAGACAACTGGTTGGTTGTTTTTGGCGTAGGTGAAGCTCTGAAATGTATGTGAGCACCACAGGTGGTCCCGGAGAAGCCTATAGTGACAACTTCTGAATTCTGGTCATAGAACAGCTCACCCACCAAGTGCCCACGTGACAGAATGTGACAGTCACTTGGCGACAGGTGACTTGCGTTCTGTCACGTGCCCAAGTGACAGAACGTAGTCTACGACCACGATGCGAGTTAAACGGTTCAGAAAGTCAACTCCCGACTTTGGGAAGGGTGTTCGTCCAGGAGAGGCGGACTTACATCCACGCCCTCGGGGAGTTTAAGATCGCTCAGATAACATGCGGACTGAAGGAAATATACCTGCTGGAGTACTGCGTGGTGTTGACACCCACCATCTTGCTACCGTGGTTTCGTTCACAGGGCAACGCAGAGAAGGGGGAAGAACAGGGAACGCATACAGCACCAACTGGTGCCATCCAGCTCCTCGTTGAAAGTCTTCAAGACTGCGATGCCCAAAAAATTATATTAGGAGTTGTACTTTTGCAGAATATCATAAGCTGTAGTCTTCTTCCCCCAGAGAGCCTATATTTCTCTCAAGCCAGTTAAAAACTTCTTTTTCAGTGAAGATTAATGTAATGTGTACTAAAAGGAATATAGTATAGAACACGAATTTTTTGTTTTAGGTGACTGGAATGTATTTATTATGGAGCGAAAATCCGTGTTAGAAGCAGTGTGAGTGTTAGAGACGTGCGACTGCCACAGACGTGCGAGTGCCAGAGACGTGAGTGCCACAGACGTCTGAGTGCCAGAGACGTGAGTGCCACACACATGCGAGTGTCACAGACGTGCGAGTTCCACAAACGTGCGAGTGTCCCAGACGTGTGAGTGCCACAGACGTGCGAGTGCCACAGACGTGCGAATGCCACAGAAGTGTGAGTGCCACAGACGTGTGAGTGCCACAGACGTGTGAGTGCCACAGATGTGTGAGTGCCACAGACGTGGCACCAGAGATCCCACAGCAATGCTAATACTATTTAAATAATTGGTGCTGTCTCGTCTTTATTACTGCTCTGTACTCGCTTCCTCTTTCAGAGCAGGAGAGATGTCTGAATTAGAGGGACTACAGAGAACATATACGGCACGTATAAAAAAGAAAAAACGCCTAAATTATTGGGGCCGTTTCAAAGCTCTCAAAGTGTATTCTTCTGAAAAAGAGAGGAGAGAGAGGTATCAAATAATATATACATAGAAGACAGGGAGGTCAGGTCCCAAATTTGCACAGTAGAATAACAACATACTGGAGCGAAAGATACAGAAGGAAATGCAGAATAGAACCAGTGAGGAGTAGAGATGCCATAGGCACAATCAGAGAGCACTGTCTGAGCATCAGAGGTCCACGGCTGTTCAGTATCACCCCCCCCCCCCCTCCCCCAGCAAGCATTAGAAATATTACCGGAAAAAAGGTGGATGTATTCAAGAGGCACTTATAAAAGTTCTTGTTCGGGGAGTAGAAGAACTCTCGGAACCCTTGCCACGTATGGCCTAACCACTTGGACTGGACGGAAGAGCGACGGTTTCGCTTTATGCAGGTCATAAAGCGAAATTTATGCAGGAATTTAATGAATTAATAACATTAAACTGAAAATTCACGTAAACGTGGAAAACGGCGAGGTTTCGTATTATTTAGATCCAAGAAAAGACATATGACAATGTTGTTTCCAATACAAATGATAAAAATCAATGTGTTTTCATTAGAATTATCGAAAATGTTCCTGATTTTCCGTTCATATTACCGATGGAAGATGTACACGAAAACCGCTCTATTCCTTCTGAAACGTCGATATATGCAATAAAATCAGAACTTCTCCCCTTTTCAATATCTTACTCAGTATTTTAACGAGAAACAAATAGTTGATTGAAAATGAAGTATTTAAGGTTATTATCTAATCAATTATGTGTTTGCATCATTTTTATCATATATATAATGAATTAATACCAATAAATTGAAAATTCACAAAAACGTGGAAAAACGGCAAAATATTGCCTAATTCGATGATATTTTGTTTAAATCACATAAAGGAAAAGGGGATCATAAACGTCAAAATATTGCTAAATTCGATGATTTTTCGTACGAAACAAAATGCAAGAAAACTTGCTTAAAATACAAATTTATGCGAAATTCTGAGATTTGAAGGCCAAATCACATATCGTGATACTACATGAAATAGTATCGAAATATTGGTAAAAATGAATATATTTTCGTAATATGAAACTACATTAAAAACGTGAAAAAAATCACTATTTAACCATATTTGAGGATTTTAACTTCAAATCATAGAGCGAGGTTTCGTAATATTTAGATCCAAGAAAAGACATATGACAATGTTGTTTCCAATACAAATGATAAAAATCAATGTGTTTTCATTAGAATTAACTAAAATGTTCCTGATTTTCCGTTTATATTACCGATGGAAGATGTAAACGAAAACCGCTCTATTCCGGCTGAAACGTCAGGAATGCAATAAAAACATGCAATAATATATGCAATAATAATATATGCAATATGAATATGCAATAAAAACAGAACTTCTCCCCTTTTCAATATCTTACTCAGTATTTTAACGAGAAACAAATAGATGATTGAAAATGAAGTATTTAAGGTTATTATCTAATCAATTATGTGTTTGCATCATTTTTATCGTATATATAATGAATTAATACCCATAGACTGAAAATTCACAAAAACGTGGAAAAACGGCAAAATATTGCCTAATTCGATGATATTTTGTTTAAATCACATAAAGGAAAAGGAGATGATAAACGTCAAAATATTGCTAAATTCTAAGACTCAGGGGAAGTTATTGTTAAAAGGTAAGCCTGGGTCTTCCCTCACTTCTCCATGGGTACGAAACGAAATGCAAGAAAACATGATTAAAATGCAATATTATGCGAAATTCTAACATTTGAATGCCAAATCACATATCGTGATCCTACATGAAATAGTATCGAAATATTGTTAAAAATGAATATATTTACGTAATATCGAACTACATGAAAAGCTCAAGAGAGGGTTGCAGGAGTTCAAGAGAGGGATGCAGAGGCTCAAGAGAGGGATGCAGAGGCTCAAGAGAGTGATTCAGAGGCTTACGAAAGTGATGCAGAGGCTAAAGTGAGTGATGCAGAGGCTTACGAGAGGGATTCAGAGGCTCAAGAGAGGGATTCAGAGGCTCAAGAGAGGGATTCAGAGACACAAGGGAGTTATGGAGAGGCCCATGAGAGGGATGCAGAGGCTCATGAGAGTGATTCAGAGGCTTACGAAAGTGATGCAGAGGCTAAAGTGAGTGATGCAGAGGCTTACGAGAGGGATCCAGAGGCTCAAGAGAGGGATTCAGAGACTCAAGAGAGTTATGCAGAGGCTCAAGAGAGGGATGCAGTGGCTCAAGAGAGTGATGCAGAGACTCAAGAGAGTTATGCAGAGGATCAAGAGAGTGATGCAGAGGCTTTTTTCATGTGGTGTGATTTTACGTAAATATATTCGTTTTTACCAATATATCGACACTACTTCATGTTTTCTCACGATATGAGATTTGGCCTTCATATCTCAAAATTTCGCAAATGTTGCATTTTTAAGCAAGTTTCTTGCATTTTGTTTCGACCTAAAAATTAACGAATTTAGCAATATTTTGACGTTTATCATCCCCTTTTCCTTTATGTGATTTAAACAAAATATCATCGAATTAGGCAATATTTTGCCGTTTTTCCACGTTTCTGTGAATTTACAGTTTATTGGAATTAATTCATTAAATATACGATAAAAGAGATGCAAACATGTAATTGATTAGATAATAAACTTAAATACTTCATCTTCAATCATCTATTTGTTTCTCATTGAAATACTGAGTAAGATATTGAAAAGGGGAGAAGTTCGGTTTTTATTGCATATATCGACGTTTCAGCCGGAATTGTGCGGTTTTACGTGTACATCTTCCATCGGTAATATTAACGGAAAATCAGGAACATTTTAGTTCATTCTAATGAAAACACATTGATTTTTATCATTTGTATTGGAAACAACATTGTCATATGTCTTTTCTTGGATCTAAATAATACGAAACCTCGCTTTAAGATTCGAAGTTAAAATCCTCAAATTGTTTTATAATAGTGACTTTTTCACGTATTTTATGTAGTTTGATATTACGTAAATATATTCATTTTTACCAATATTTCGATACTATTTCATATAGTATCACGATATGTGATTTGACCTTCATATCTTAGAATTTGGATAATATTGCGTTTTAAGCAAGTTTTCTTGCATTTTGTTTCGCACTCAACATCATCGAATTTAGAAATATTTTGACGCTTGTCATCCCCTTTTCCTTTATGTGATTTAAACAAAGTATCATCGAAATAGGCAATATTTTGCCGTCTTTCCACGTTTTTGTGAATATCCAGTTTATTGTTATTAATTCATAAAATATACGATAAAAATGATGCAAACACGTAATTGATTAGATAATAACCTTAAATACTTCATTTTCAATCATCTATTTGTTTCTCGTTGAAATACTGAGTAAGATATTGAAAAGGGGAGAAGTTCGGTTTTTATTGCATATATCGACGTTTCAGCTGGAATAGACCGGTTTTACGGTTACATCTTCCATCGGTAATATAAACGGAAAATCAGGAACATTTTAGTTCATTCTAATGAAACCACATTGATTTTTATCATTTGTATTGGAAACAACATTGTCATATGTCTTTTCTTGGATCTAAATAATACGAAACCTCGCTATATGATTCGAAGATAAAATCCTCAAATTTGGTATAATAGTGACTTTTTTCACGTTTTTCATGTTGTTTGATATTACGAAAATATATTCATTTTTACCAATATTTCGATACTCTTTCATGTAGTATCACGATATGTGATTTGGCCTTCCAATCTCAGAATTTCGCATAATATTGCATTTTAGGCAAGTTTTCTTGCATTTTGTTTCGTACTATAAATCATCAAATTTAGTATATTTTGACCTTTATCATCCCCCCTTTTTATTTATATGATATAAACAAAATATCATCGAATTAGGCAATATTTTGCTGTTTTTCCACGTTTTTGTTAATTTCCAGTTTATTGGTATTAATTCATTAAATATACGATAAAAATTATACAAACACATAATTGATTAGATAATAACCTTAAATACTTCATTTTCAATCATCTATTTGTTTCTCGTTGAAATACTGAGTAAGATATTGAAAAGGGGAGAAGTTCGGTTTTTATTGCATATATCGACGTTTCAGCCAGAATAGAGCGGTTTTACGTGTACATCTTCCATCGGTAATATAAACGAAATATCAGGAACATTTTAGTTAATTCTAATGAAAACACATTGGTTTTTATCATTTGTATTGGAAACAACATTGTCATATGTCTTTTCTTGGATCTAAACAAAATATAATCGAATTAGGCAATATTTTGCTGTTTTTCCACGTTTTTGTGAATTTTCAGTTTATTGTTATCAATTCATTAAATATACGATAAAAAGGATACAAACACATAATTGATTAGATAATAACCTTAAATACTTCATTTTCAATCATCTATTTGTTTCTCGTTAAAATACTGAGAAACATATTGAAAAGGGGAGAAGTTCGGTTTTTATTGCATATATCGACGTTTCAGCCGGAATAGAGTGGTTTTACGTGTACATCTTCCATCGGTAATATAAACGGAAAATCAGGAACATTTTAGTTCATTCTAATGGTAACACATTGGTTTTTATTATTTGTATTGGAAACAACATTGTCATATGTCTTTTCTTGGATCTAAATAATACGAAACCACGCTCTATGATTCGAAGTTAAAACCTCAAATTTGGTATAATAGTGACTCTTTTCACGTTTTTCATGTAGTTTTATATTACGTAAATATATTCATTTTTACCAATATTTCGATACTATTTCATGTAGTATCACGATATGTGATTTAGCCTTCAAATCTCAGAATTTCGTATAATATTGCATATTTAGCAAGTTTTCTTGCATTTTGTTTCGTACTAAAAATCATCGAATTTGGCAATATTTTGACGTTTATCATCTCACTTTTCCTTTACGTGATATAAACAAAATATCATCGAATTAGGCAATATTATGCTGCTTTTACACGTTTTTGTAAATTTTCAGTTTATTGTTATTAATTCATTAAATATACGATAAAAATGATACAAACACATAATTGAATAGAAATTAACCTTAAATACCTCATTTTCAATAAACTATTTGTTTCTCGTTAAAATACTTGTTAAGATATTGAAAAAGGGAGAATTTCTGTTTTTATTGCATATATCGACGTTTCCGCCGGATTAGAGCGGTTTTATGTATACATCTTCCGTCAGTAATATAAACGGAAAATCAGGAACATTTTAGTTAATTCTAATGAAAACATATTGATTTTTATCATTTGTATTGGAAACAACATTGTCATATGTCTTTTCTTGGATCTAAATAATACGAAACCTCGCTCTATGATTCGAAGATAAAATCCTCAAATTTGATATAATAGTGACTTTTTCACGTTTTTTTTTGTAGTTTGATATTACGTAAATATATTCATTTTACCAATATTTCGATACAATTTCATGTTGTATCACGATATGTGATTTGGTCTTCAAATCTCAGTATTTCGCATATTTTGCATTTTAAGCATGTTTTCGTACTAAAAATCATTGAATTTAGTAATATTTTGACGTTTATCATCCCCCTTTTCCTTTATGTGATATAAACAAAATATAATCGAATTAGGCAATATTTTGCTGTTTTTCCACGTTTTTGTGAATTTTCAGTTTATTGTTATCAATTCATTAAATATACGATAAAAAGGATACAAACACATAATTGATTAGATAATAACCTTCATTTTCAATCATCTATTTGTTTCTGGTTGAAATACTGAGAAACATATTGAAAAGGGGAGAAGTTCGGTTTTTATTGCATATATCGACGTTTCAGCCGGAATAGAGCGGTTTTACATGTATATCTTCCATCGGTAATATAAACGGAAAATCAGGAACATTTTAGTTCATTCTAATGGTAACACATTGGTTTTTATCATTTGTATTGGAAACAACATTGTCATATGTCTTTTCTTGGATCTAAATAATACGAAACCTCACTTTATGATTCGAAGATAAAACCTCAAATTTGGTATAATAGTGACTCTTTGCGCGTTTTTCATGTAGTTTTATATTACGTAAATAGACTAATTTTTACCAATATTTCGATACTATTTCATGTAGTATCACGATATGTGATTTGGCCTTCAAATCTCAGAATTTCGCATAATATTGCATTTTAAGAAAAGTTTTCTTGCATTTTGTTTCGTACTATAAATCATAGAAATTTAGTAATATTTTCACGTTTATCATCCCCCCTTTTCCTTTATGTGATATAAACAAAATATCATCGAATTAGGCTATTTTTTGCTGTTTTTCCACGTTTTTGTGAATTTCCAGTTTATTGTTATTAATTCATTATATATACGATAAAAATGATACAAACTCATAATTGATTAGATAATAACCTTAAATACTTCATCTTCAATCATCTATTTGTTTCTCGTTGAAATACTGAGCAAAATATTGAAAAGAGAAGAAGTTCGGTTTTTATTGCATATATCGACGTTTCAGCCGGAATAGAGCGGTTTTACGTGTACATCTTCCATCGGTAATATAAACGGAAAATCAGGAACATTTTAGTTAATTCTAATGAAAACACATTGATTTATATCATTTGTATTGGAAACAACATTGTCATATGTCTTTTCTTGATTCTAAATAATACGAAACCTCGCTCTGTGATTTGAAGTTAAAATCCTCAAATATGGTAAAATAGTGACTTTTTCACGTTTTTCATGTAGTTTTATATTACGTAAATAGACTCATTCTTACCAATATTTCGATACTATTTCATGTAGTATCACGATATGTGATTTGGCCTTCAAATCTCAGAATTTCGCATAATATTGCATTTTAAGCAAGTTTTCTTGCATTTTGTTTCGTACTATAAATCATCGAATTTAGCAATATTTTCACGTTTATCATCCCCCCTTTTCCGTTATGTGATATAAACAAAATATCATCGAATTAGGCAATTTTTTGCTGTTTTTCCACGTTTTTGTGAATTTCCAGTTTATTGTTATCAATTCATTAAATATACGATAAAAAGGATACAAACACATAATTGATTAGATAATATCCTTAAATACTTCATTTTCAATCATCTATTTGTTTCTCGTTGAAATACTGAGCAAAATATTGAAAAGGGAAGAAGTTCGGGTTTTATTGCATATATCGACGTTTCAGCCGGAATAGAGCGGTTTTACGTGAACATCTTCCATCGGTAATATAAACGGAAAATCAGGAACATTTTAGTTAATTCTAATGAAAACACATTGATTTATATCATTTGTATTGGAAACAACATTGTCATATGTCTTTTCTTGATTCTAAATAATACGAAACCTCGCTCTGTGATTTGAAGTTAAAATTCTCAAATATGGTAAAATAGTGACTTTTTCACGTTTTTCATGTAGTTTTATATTACGTAAATAGACTCATTTTTACCAATATTTCGATACTATTTCATGTAGTATCACGATATGTGATTTGGCCTACAAATTTCAGAATTTCGCATAATATTGAATTTTAAGCAAGTTTTCTTGCATTTTGTTTCGTACTATAAATCATAGAAATTTAGTAATATTTTCACGTTTATCATCCCCCCTTTTCCTTTATGTGATATAAACAAAATATCATCGAATTAGGCTATTTTTTGCTGTTTTTCCACGTTTTTGTGAATTTCCAGTTTATTGTTATTAATTCATTATATATACGATAAAAATGATACAAACACATAATTGATTAGATAATAACCTTAAATAGTAGTAGGCATCCTTCAGTCTCGGGAGACTATGGAGTTGCGCCCTAGTTGTCAATCCTGGTGCAGCGTCTGGTGTGACTGATGAGGCCAATCCGAGAGTGGCAGTCCATCCCACACCGAGCACAAACGAAGTCCGATTCTGGTCTGTCTTCCTGGTTACCGGCTTTCCTTCTCTGTCTCTTTGCCTCTGATTCCTTGGCAAGTGACTCCTCGAACTTGGAGAGACCTCGTTGAACAGACTGCCTCCAGGCTGAACGGTCTGTAGCCAGTGTCTCCCATATAGCAAGATCGACGTCCATGGCTTTCAGGTCCCTTTTGCATACGTCTTTGTACCGTAGCTGGGGCTTGCCTACTGGACGCTTTCCCTGCCTCAGCTCTCCATACAGGAGATCCTTGGGGATCCTGCCGTCGCCCATTCGCACAACGTGACCGAGCCAGCGCATTCGTCTCTGTTTCAGCATTGTGTACATGCTGGTGATTCTTGCTCTCCCCAAGACGTTGTTGTTTGTCACCTAGTCCTGCCAGGTGATGTCCAAGATGTGTCGAAGGCAGCGCATGTAGTAGGCATTCAGCCGTCTTTCCTGACGGGCGCGGAGTGTCCAAGACTCACTGTCATAAAGGAGAGTGCTCAGGACACAGGATCTGTAAACCTGAATCTTAGTATACTCAGTTAGCCTATTGTTGGCCCACACTCTCTTTGTCAGTTTGGACATGGTAGTAGATTCCTTATCGATGCGTTTGTTTAGCTCCGTATCAAGAGAGAGGGAGTCAGAGATTGTGGAGCCCAGGTACACGAAGTCGTGAACAACTTCCAGTTTGGAATCAGAGATGCCGATGTCAGGTGGGGAGTCCACTCCTTGTCCCATGACTTGTGTTTTCTTCAGACTGATGGTGAGTCCGAAAGCCTGAGAGGCCTCGCTGAAGCGGGTTATGAGCCGTTGGAGGTCTTCAGCTGAGTGGGCAGTGACTGCTGCGTCGTCGGCAAAGAGGAAGTCGCGCAGACACCTCAGCCGAACCTTTGTCTTGGCTCTCAGCCTGGCGAGGTTAAAGAGCTTCCCATCCGACCTGGTCCGGAGGTAAATGCCTTCCGTGACAGATCCGAATTGATTCTAAATAATACGAAACCTCGCTCTGTGATTTGAAGTTAAAATCCTCAAATATGGTAAAATAGTGACTTTTTCACGTTTTTCATGTAGTTTTATATTACGTAAATAGACTCATTTTTACCAATATTTCGATACTATTTCATGTAGTATCACGATATGTGATTTGGCCTACAAATTTCAGAATTTCGCATAATATTGCATTTTAAGCAAGTTTTCTTGCATTTTGTTTCGTACTAAAAATCATCGAATTTAGTAATATTTTGACGTTTATCATCTCACTTTTCCTTTATGTGATATAAACAAAATATTATCGAATTAGGCAATATTTTGCTGTTTTTCCACGTTTTTGTGAATTTCCAGTTTATTGGTATTAATTCATTAAATATACGATAAAAATGATACAAACACATAATTGATTAGATGATAAACTTAAATACTTCGTTTTCAATCAACTATTTCTTTCTCGTTAAAATACTTGATAAGATATTGAAAAGAGGAGAAGTTCGGTTTTTATTGCATATATCGACGTTTCAGCCGGATTAGAACGGTTTTACGTGTACATCTTCTGTCGGTAATATAAACGAAAAATCAGGAACATTTTAGTTCATTCTAATGAAAACACATTGATTTTTATCATTTGTATTGGAAACAACATTGTCATGTGTCTTTTCTTGGATCTAAATAATACAAAACCTCGCTTTATGAATCGAAGTTAAAACCTCAAATTTGGTATAATAGTGAATTTTTTCACGTTTTTCATGTAGTTTGATATTACGTAAATATATTCATTTTTACCAATATTTCGATACTTTTTCATGTAGTATCACGATATATGATTTGGCCTTCAAATCTCAGAATTTTGCATAATATTGCATTTTAAGAAAAGTTTTCTTGCATTTTGTTTCGTACTATAAATCATTGAATTTAGTAATATTTTCACGTTTATCATCCCCCCTTTTCCTTTATGTGATATAAACAAAATATCATCGAATTAGGCAATTTTTTGCTGTTTTTTCACGTTTTTGTGAATTTCCAGTTTATTGTTATTAATTCATTATATATACGATAAAAATGATACAAACACATAATTGATTAGATAATAACCTTAAATACTTCATCTTCAATCATCTATTTGTTTCTCGTTGAAATACTGAGTAAAATATTGAAAAGGGAAGAAGTTCGGTTTTTATTGCATATATCGACGTTTCAGCAGGAATAGAGCGGTTTTACGTGTATATCTTCCATCGGTAATATAAACAGAAAATCAGGAACATTTTAGTTCATACTAATGGTAACACATTGGTTTTTATCATTTGTATTGGAAACAACATTGTCATATGTCTTTTCTTGGATCTAAATAATACGAAACCTCGCTTTATGATTCGAAGATAAAACCTCAAATTTGGTATAATAGTGACTCTTTTCACGTTTTTTTTGTAGTTTGATATTACGCAAATATATTCATTTTACCAATATTTCGATACTATTTCATGTTGTATCACGATATGTGATTTGGTCTTCAAATCTCAGTATTTCGCATATTTTGCATTTTAAGCTTGTTTTTGTACTAAAAATCATTGAATTTAGTAATATTTTGACGTTTATCATCCCCCTTTTCCTTTATGTGATATAAACAAAATATAATCGAATTAGGCAATATTTTGCTGTTTTTCCACGTTTTTGTGAATTTTCAGTTAATTGTTATCAATTCATTAAATATACGATAAAAAGGATACAAACACATAATTGATTAGATAATAACCTTATATACTTCATTTTCAATCATCTATTTGTTTCTCGTTGAAATACTGAGAAACATATTGAAAAGGGGAGAAGTTCGGTTTTTATTGCATATATCGACGTTTCAGCCGGAATAGAACGGTTTTACGTGTATATCTTCCATCGGTAATATAAACGGAAAATCAGGAACATTTTAGTATATTCTAATGGTAACACATTAGTTTTTATCATTTGTATTGGAAACAACATTGTCATATGTCTTTTCTTGGATCTAAATAATACGAAACCTCGCTTTATGATTCGAAGATAAAACCTCAAATTTGGTATAATAGTGACTCTTTGCATGTTTTTCATGTAATTTTATATTACGTAAATAGACTCATTTTTACCAATATTTCGATACTATTTCATATAGTATCACGATATGTGATTTGGCCTTCAAATCTCAGAATTTCGCATAATATTGCATTTTAAGCAAGTTTTCTTGCATTTTGTTTCGTACTAAAAATCATCGAATTTAGGAATATTTTGACGTTTATCATCTCACTTTTCCTTTATGTGATATAAACAAAATATCATCGAATTAGGCAATATTATGCTGTTTTTCCACGTTTTTGTAAATTTTCAGTTTATTGTTATTAATTCATTAAATATACGATAAAAATGATGCAAACACATAATTGAATAGAAATTAACCTTAAATACCACATTTTCAATCAACTATTTGTTTCTCGTTAAAATACTTGTTAAGATATTGAAAAAGGGAGAATTTCTGTTTTTATTGTATATATCGACGTTTCCGCCGGATTAGAGCGGTTTTATGTATACATCTTCCGTCGGTAATATAAACGGAAAATCAGGAACATTTTAGTTATTTCTAATGGAAACACATTGATTTTTATCATTTGTATTGGAAACAACATTGTCATATGTCTTTTTCTTGGTTCTAAATAAAACGAAACCTTGCTCTATGATTTGAAGTTAAAATCCTCAAATATGGTAAAACAGTGACTTTTTTCACGTTTTTCATGTGGTGTGATTTTACGTAAATATATTCGTTTTTACCAATATATCGATACTACTTCATGTTTTCTCACGATATGTGATTTGTCCTTCAAATCTCAAAATTTCTCAAATGTTGCATTTTTAAGCAAAATTCTTGCATTTTGTTTCGTACTAAAAATTAACGAATTTAGCAATATTTTGACGTTTATCATCCCCTTTTCCTTTATGTGATTTAAACAAAATATCATCAAATTAGGCAATATTTTGCCGTTTTTCCACGTTTCTGTGAATTTTAAGTTTATTGGAATTAATTCATTAAATATACGATAAAAGAGATGCAAACATGTAATTGATTAGATAATAAACTTAAATACTTCATCTTCAATCATCTATTTGTTTCTCGTTGAAATTCTGAGTAAGATATTGAAAAGGGGAGAAGTTCGGTTTTTATTGCATATATCGACGTTTCAGCCGGAATAGAGCGGTTTTACGTGTACATCTTCCATCTGGTAATATAAACGGAAAATCAGGAACATTTTAGTTAATTCTAATGAAAACACATTGATTTATATCATTTGTATTGGAAACAACATTGTCATATGTCTTTTCTTGATTCTAAATAATACGAAACCTCGCTCTGTGATTTGAAGTTAAAATCCTCAAATATGGTAAAATAGTGACTTTTTCACGTTTTTCATGTAGTTTTATATTACGTAAATAGACTCATTTTTACCAATATTTCGATACTATTTCATGTAGTATCACGATATGTGATTTGGCCTACAAATTTCAGAATTTCGCATAATATTGCATTTTAAGCAAGTTTTCTTGCATTTTGTTTCGTACTAAAAATCATCGAATTTAGTAATATTTTGACGTTTATCATCTCACTTTTCCTTTGTGTGATATAAACAAAATATTATCGAATTAGGCAATATTTTGCTGTTTTTCCACGTTTTTGTGAATTTCCAGTTTATTGGTATTAATTCATTAAATATACGATAAAAATGATACAAACACATAATTGATTAGATGATAAACTTAAATACTTCGTTTTCAATCAACTATTTCTTTCTCGTTAAAATACTTGATAAGATATTGAAAAGAGGAGAAGTTCGGTTTTTATTGCATATATCGACGTTTCAGCCGGATTAGAACGGTTTTACGTGTACATCTTCTGTCGGTAATATAAACGAAAAATCAGGAACATTTTAGTTCATTCTCATGAAAACACATTGATTTTTTTCATTTGTATTGGAAACAACATTGTCATGTGTCTTTTCTTGGATCTAAATAATACGAAACCTCGCTTTATGATTCGAAGTTAAAACCTCAAATTTGGTATAATAGTGAATTTTTTCACGGTTTTCATGTAGTTTGATATTACGTAAATATATTCATTTTTACCAATATTTCGATACTTTTCATTTAGTATGACGATATATGATTTGACCTTCAAATCTCAGAATTTTGCATAATATTGCATTTTAAGAAAAGTTTTCTTGCATTTTGTTTCGTACTATAAATCATTGAATTTAGTAATATTTTCACGTTTATCATCCCCCCTTTTCCTTTATGTGATATAAACAAAATATAATCGAATTAGGCAATATTTTGCTGTTTTTCCACGTTTTTGTGAATTTTCAGTTTATTGTTATCAATTCATTAAATATACGATAAAAAGGATACAAACACATAATTGATTAGATAATAACCTTATATACTTCATTTTCAATCATCTATTTGTTTCTCGTTGAAATACTGAGAAACATATTGAAAAGGGGAGAAGTTCGGTTTTTATTGCATATATCGACGTTTCAGCCGGAATAGAGCGGTTTTACATGTATATCTTCCATCGGTAATATAAACGGAAAATCAGGAACATTTTAGTTCATTCTAATGGTAACACATTGGTTTTTATCATTTGTATTGGAAACAACATTGTCATATGTCTTTTCTTGGATCTAAATAATACGAAACCTCACTTTATGATTCGAAGATAAAACCTCAAATTTGGTATAATAGTGTTTCTTTGCGCGTTTTTCATGTAGTTTTATATTACGTAAATAGACTAATTTTTACCAATATTTCGATACTATTTCATGTAGTATCACGATATGTGATTTGGCCTTCAAATCTCAGAATTTCGCATAATATTGCATTTTAAGAAAAGTTTTCTTGCATTTTGTTTCGTACTATAAATCATAAAAATTTAGTAATATTTTCACGTTTATCATCCCCCCTTTTCCTTTATGTGATATAAACAAAATATCATCGAATTAGGCTATTTTTTGCTGTTTTTCCACGTTTTTCTGAATTTCCAGTTTATTGTTATTAATTCATTATATATACGATAAAAATGATACAAACACATAATTGATTAGATAATAACCTTAAATACTTCATCTTCAATCATCTATTTGTTTCTCGTTGAAATACTGAGCAAAATATTGAAAAGAGAAGAAGTTCGGTTTTTATTGCATATATCGACGTTTCAGCCGGAATAGAGCGGTTTTACGTGTACATCTTCCATCGGTAATATAAACGGAAAATCAGGAACATTTTAGTTAATTCTAATGAAAACACATTGATTTTTATCATTTGTATTGGAAACAACATTCTCATGTGTCTTTTCTTGGATCTAAATAATACGAAACCTCGCTTTATGATTCGAAGTTAAAACCTCAAATTTGGTATAATAGTGAATTTTTTCACGTTTTTCATGTAGTTTGATATTACGTAAATATATTCATTTTTACCAATATTTCGATACTTTTTCATGTAGTATCACGATATATGATTTGGCCTTCAAATCTCAGAATTTTGCATAATATTGCATTTTAAGAAAAGTTTTCTTGCATTTTGTTTCGTACTATAAATCATTGAATTTAGTAATATTTTCACGTTTATCATCCCCCCTTTTCCTTTATGTGATATAAACAAAATATCATCGAATTAGGCAATTTTTTGCTGTTTTTTTCACGTTTTTGTGAATTTCCAGTTTATTGTTATTAATTCATTATATATACGATAAAAAGGATACAAACACATAATTGATTAGATAATATCCTTAAATACTTCATTTTCAATCATCTATTTGTTTCTCGTTGAAATACTGAGTAAAATATTGAAAAGGGAAGAAGTTCGGTTTTTATTGCATATATCGACGTTTCAGCAGGAATAGAGCGGTTTTACGTGTATATCTTCCATCGGTAATATAAACGGAAAATCAGGAACATTTTAGTTCATACTAATGGTAACACATTGGTTTTTATCATTTGTATTGGAAACAACATTGTCATATGTCTTTTCTTGGATCTAAATAATACGAAACCTCGCTTTATGATTCGAAGATAAAACCTCAAATTTGGTATAATAGTGACTCTTTTCACGTTATTTTTGTAGTTTGATATTACGCAAATATATTCATTTTACCAATATTTCGATACTATTTCATGTTGTATCACGATATGTGATTTGGTCTTCAAATCTCAGTATTTCGCATATTTTGCATTTTAAGCATGTTTTTGTACTAAAAATCATTGAATTTAGTAATATTTTGACGTTTATCATCCCCCTTTTCCTTTATGTGATATAAACAAAATATAATCGAATTAGGCAATATTTTGCTGTTTTTCCACGTTTTTGTGAATTTTCAGTTTATTGTTATCAATTCATTAAATATACGATAAAAAGGATACAAACACATAATTGATTAGATAATAACCTTATATACTTCATTTTCAATCATCTATTTGTTTCTCGTTGAAATACTGAGAAACATATTGAAAAGGGGAGAAGTTCGGTTTTTATTGCATATATCGACGTTTCAGCCGGAATAGAACGGTTTTACCTGTATATCTTCCATCGGTAATATAAACGGAAAATCAGGAACATTTTAGTATATTCTAATGGTAAACACATTGGATTTATATCATTTGTATTGGAAACAACATTGTCATATGTCTTTTCTTCGATTCTAAATAATACGAAACCTCGCTCTTATGATTCGAAGATAAAATCCTCAAATATGGTATAATAGTGACTCTTTGCATGTTTTTCATGTAAGTTTTATATTACGTAAATAGACTCATTCTTACCAATATTTCGATACTATTTCATGTAGTATCACGATATGTGATTTGGCCTTCAAATCTCAGAATTTCGCATAATATTGCATTTTAAGCAAGTTTTCTTGCATTTTGTTTCGTACTATAAATCATCGAATTTAGTAATATTTTGACGTTTATCATCCCCCTTTTCCTTTATGTGATATAAACAAAATATCATCGAATTAGGCAATATTTTGCTGTTTTTCCACGTTTTTGTGAATTTCCAGTTTATTGTATTAATTCATTAAATATACGATAAAAAGGATTACAAACACATAATTGATTAGATAATAATCCTTAAATACTTCATTTTCAATCATCTATTTGTTTCTCGTTGAAATACTGAGCAAAATATTGAAAAGGGAAGAAGTTCGGGTTTTATTGCATATATCGACGTTTCAGCCGGAATAGAGCGGTTTTACGTGAACATCTTCCATCGGTAATATAAACGGAAAATCAGGAACATTTTAGTTAATTCTAATGAAAACACATTGATTTATATCATTTGTATTGGAAACAACATTGTCATATGTCTTTTCTTGATTCTAAATAATACGAAACCTCGCTCTGTGATTTGAAGTTAAAATTCTCAAATATGGTAA
>NC_091209.1:3095587-3119364 GCF_040958095.1 Procambarus clarkii | reverse complement strand
CTCAAGAGAGTGAAGCAAAGGATCATGAGAGTGATGCAGAGGTTCAAGAGAGTGATGCAGAGGATCAAGAGAGGGAAGCAGAGGCTTAAGAGAGTGATGCAGAGGCCGAAGAGAGTGATGCAGAGAGGGATGCAGAGGCTCAAGAGAGTGATGCAGACGATAAAGAGAGAGTGATGCAGAGGCTCAAGAGAGTGATGTAGAGGCTCTAGAGAGTGATGCAGAGGTTTAAGAGAGTGATTCAGAGGCTTACGAGAGAGATGCAGAGGCTTAAGAGAGTGAGGTAGAGGCTAAGGAGAGGGATGCAGAGGCCCAAGAGAGTGATGCAGAGGCTTAAGAGGGTGATGCAGAGGCTGAAAAGTGATGCAGAGGCTCAAGAGAGGGATGCAGGGGCTCAATAGAGTGATGCAGAGGCTCAAGAGAGTGATTCAGAGGCTTAAGAGCGTGATGCAGAAGCTTAAGAGAATGATGCAGAAGTTTGAGAGAGGGATGCAGAGGCTCAAGAGAGAGATGCAGAGGCTCAAGAGAGGTATGCAGATGCACAAGAGAGGGATGCAGAGGCTTAAGAGAGTGATGCAAAGGCTCAAGAGAGGGATGCAGAGGCTCATGAGAGGGATGCAGGAGTTCATGAGAGGGATGCAGAGGCTCAAGAGAGTGATTCCGAGGCTTACGAGAGTGATTCCGAGGCTTACGAGAGGGATGCAGAGGCTCAAGAGAGGGATGCAGAGGCTGAAGAGAGGGATGCAGGGGCTCAAGAGAGGGATGCAAAGGCTCAAGTGAGGGATGCAGAGGCACAAGAGAGGGATGCAGATGCTCTTAAGAGTGACGCAGAATCTCAAGAGAGGAATGCAGAGGCCTAAGAGAGTGATGCAAAGACTCAGGAGATGGATGCAAAGGCTCATGAGAGGGATTCACGAGTTCAAGAGAGTGATGCAGACGCTCAAAAAAGGGATGCAGAGGCTTAAGAAAGTGATGCAGAGGCTCAGAAAAGGGATGCAGAGGCTTGAGAGGGTGATGCAGAGGCTCAAGAGAGTGATGCAGAGGTTCAAGAGAGGGATGCAGAGGCTCAAGAGAGTGATGCAGAGGGTCAAGAGAGTGATGCAGAGGCTGAAGAGAGAAATGCAGAGGCTTAAGCGAGTGATGCAGAGGCTCATGAGAGCGATGCAGAGGCTCAAGAGAATGATGTAGAGGCTTAAGAGAGGGATGCAGAGGCTCAAGAGAATGATGTAGAGGCTCATGAGAGTGATGCAGAGGCTTGAGAGAGTGATGCAGAGGCACAAGAGAGAGATTCAGAGGCTCAGGAGAGGGATTCAGAGGCTTTAGAGAGTGATGCAGAGGCTGAGCATAGTGTTGCAGAGGCTCAAGAGAGGGATGCAGAGGCTGAAGAGAGTTATGCAGACACTTAAGAGAGTTATGCAGAGGCTCAAGAGAGTGATGCAGAGGTTTATGAGAGCGATGCAGAGGATCATGAGAGGGATGCAGAGGCTTAAGGGAGTGATGCAAAGGCTCAGGAGAGGGATGCAGAGGCTCAAGAGAGGGATGCAGCAGTTGAAGAGAGGGATGCAGAGGCTCAAGAAAGGGATGCAGAGGCTAAAGAAAGTGTTGCAGCGGCTTAAAAGAGGGATAAAGAGCCTTAAGAGGGTGATGCAGAGGCTCAAGAGAGTGATGCAGTGGCTCAAGAGAGGGATGCAGGGGCTCAAGAGAGTGATTCAGAGGCTTACGAAAGTGATGCAGAGGCTAAAGTGAGTGATGCAGAGGCTTTCGAGAGGGATTCAGAAGCTCAGGAGAGGGATTCAGAGACTCAAGAGAGTTATGCAGAGGCTCAAGAGAGGGATGCAGAGGCTCAAGAGTGATGCAGAGACTCAAGAGAGTTATGCAGAGGCTTAAGAGAGTGATGCAGAGGCTTAAGGGAGTGATGCAGAGGCTTAAGAGAGGGGTGCAGAGGCTCAAGAGAGTGATGCAGAGGCTAAAGAGAGTGATGCAGAGGCTTAAAAGAGTGATGCAGAGGCTTAAGAGAGGGGTGCAGAGGCTCAAGAGAGTGATGCAGAGGCTCAAGAGAATGATGCAGATGCTTAAGCGAATGATGCAGAGGCTCAAGACAGGGATGCAGAGGCTGAAGAGAGTGATGCATAGGCTTAAGTGAGTGATGCAGAGGCTTAAGAGAGGGTTGCAGAGGCTCCAGAGAGTGATTCAGAGGCTTAAGAGAGGGATGCAGAGGTTCAAGAGAATGATGCAGAGGCTCAAGAGAGTGCTGCAGAGGTTCAAGAGAGGGATGCTGAGGCTCCAGAGAGGGATGCAGAGGCTCAAGAGAGTGATGAAGAGGCTCAAGAGAGTGATGTAGAGGCTCAAGAGAGTGAAGCAGAGGATCATGAGAGTAATGCAGAGGTTCAAGAGAGTGATGCAGAGGATCAAGAGAGGAAAGCATAGGCTTAAGAGAGTGATGCAGAGGCCGAAGAGAGTGACGCAGAGAGGGATGCAGAGGCTCAAGAGAGTGATGCAGACGATAAAGAGAGTGATGCAGAGGCTCAAGAGAGTGATGCAGAGGATCAAGAGAGGGAAGCAGAGGCTTAAGAGAGTTATGCAAAGGCTGAAAGGAGTGATGCAGAGGCTCTAGAGAGTGATGCAGAGGCTTAAGAGAGTGATTCAGAGGCTTACGAGAGTGATGCAGAGGCTTAAGAGAGTGAGGTAGAGGCTAAGGAGAGGGATGCAGAGGTCCAAGAGAGTGATGCAGAGGCTTAAGAGGGTTATGCAGAAGCTCAAGAGAGTGATGCAGAGGCTCAAGAGAGGGATGCAGGGGCTCAAGAGAGTGATGCAGAGGCTCAAGAGAGTGATTCAGAGGCTTAAGAGCGTGATGCAGAGGCTTAAGAGAGTGATGCAGAGGCTTGAGAGAGGGATGCAGAGGCTCAAGAGAGGGATGCAGAGGCTCAAGAGAGGGATGCAGAAGCTCAAGAGAGGGATGCACAGGCTCAAGTGAGGGATGCAGATGCACAAGAGAAGGATGCAGAAGCTCTTGAGAGTGATGCAGAGGCTCAACAGAGGGATTCAGAGGCTTAAGAGAGTGATGCAAAGGCTCAAGAGAGGGATGCAGAGGCTCATGAGAGGGATGCAGGAGTTCAAGAGAGGATTCAGAGGCTCAAGAGAGTGATTCAGAGGCTTACGAGAGTGATGCAGAGGTTTAAGAGAGGGATGCAGAGGCTCAAGAGAGGGATGCAGAGGCTCAAGAGAGGATGCAGGGGCTCAAGAGAGGGATGCAAAGGCTCAAGTGAGGGATGCAGAGGCACAAGAGAGGGATGCAGATGCTCTTAAGAGTGACGCAGAATCTCAAGAGAGAAATGCAGAGGCTTAAGAGAGTGATGCAAAGGCTCAGGAGAAGGATGCAAAGGCTCATGAGAGGGATTCACGAGTTCAAGAGAGTGATGCAGACGCTCAAGAAAGGGATGCAGAGGCTCAAAAAAGGGATGCAGAGGCTTAAAAGGGTGATGCAGAGGCTCAAGAGAGTGATGCAGAGGCTCATGAGAGGGATGCAGAAGCTCAAGAGAGGGACGCAGAGGCTCAAGAGAGTGATGCAGAAGCTCAAGAGAGTGATGCAGAGGATCAAGAGAGGAAATCAGAGGCTTAAGAGAGTGATGCAGAAGCTGAAGAGAGGGATGCAGAGGTTCAAGACAATGATGCAGAGGCTCAAGAGAGTGCTGCAGAGGTTCAAGATAGGGATGCTGAGGCTCCAGAGAGGGATGCAGAGGCTCAAGAGAGTGACGCAGAGGCTGAAGAGAGAGATGCAGAGGCATAAGAGAGTGATGAAGAGGCTCAACAGAGTAATACAGAGGCTCAAGAGAGTGATGTAGAGGCTCAAGAGAGTGATGCAGAGTCTCAAGAGAGTGAAGCAAAGGATCATAAGAGTGATGCAGAGGTTCAAGAGAGTGATGTAGAGGATCAAGAGAGGGAAGCAGAGGCTTAAGAGAGTGATGCAGAGGCCGAAGAGAGTGATGCAGAGGCTCAAGAGAGTGATGCAGACGATAAAGAGAGAGTGATGCAGAGGCTCAAGAGAGTGATGCAGAGGATCAAGAGAGGGAAGCAGGGGCTTAAAAGAGTTATGCAAAGGCTGAAGTGAGTGATGCAGAGGCCCTAGAGAGTGATGCAGAGGCTTAAGAGAGTGATTCAGAGGCTTACGAGAGAGATGCAGAGGCTTAAGAGAGTGAGGTAGAGGCTAAGGAGAGGGATGCAGAGGCCCAAGAGAGTGATGCAGAGGCTTAAGAGGGTGATGCAGAGGCTGAAAAGAGTGATGCAGAGGCTCAAGAGAGGGATGCAGGGGCTCAAGAGAGTGATGCAGAGGCTCAAGAGAGTGATTCAGAGGCTTAAGAGCGTGATGCAGAAGCTTAAGAGAGTGATGCAGAAGCTTGAGAGAGGGATGCAGAGGCTCAAGAGAGGGATGCAGAGGCTCAAGAGAGGTATGCAGAAGCTCAAGAGAGGGATGCAGAGGGTGAAGTGAGGGATGCAGATGCACAAGAGAGGGATGCAGAGGCTTAAGAGAGTGATGCAAAGGCTCATGAGAGGGATGCAGAGGCTCAAGAGAGTGATTCCGAGGCTTACGAGAGTGATGCAGAGGCATAAGAGAATGATGCAGAGGCTTAAGAGAGGGATGCAGAGGCTCAAGAGAGGGATGCAGAGGCTCAAGAGAGGGATGCAGGGGCTCAAGAGAGGGATGCAAAGGCTCAAGTGAGGGATGCAGAGGCACAAGAGAGGGATGCAGATGCTCTTAAGAGTGACGCAGAATCTCAAGAGAGGAATGCAGAGGCTTAAGAGAGTGATGCAAAGGCTCAGGAGAGGGATGCAAAGGCTCATGAGAGGGATTCACGAGTTGAAGAGAGTGATGCAGACGCTCAAAAAAGGGATGCAGAGGCTTAAGAAAGTGATGCAGAGGCTCAAAAAAGGGATGCAGAGGCTTAAGAGGGTGATGCAGAGGCTCAAGAGAGTGATGCAGAGGATCAAGAAAGGGATGCAGAGGCTCAAGAGAGGGATGCAGAGGCTCAAGAGAGTGATGCAGAGGGTCAAGAGAGTGATGCAGAGGCTGAAGAGAGAGATGCAGAGGCTTAAGAGAGTGATGCAGAGGCTCATGAGAGCGATGCAGAGGCTCAAGAGAATTATGTAGAGGTTTAAGAGAGGGATGCAGAGGCTCAAGAGAATGATGTAGAGGCTCATGAGAGTGATGCAGAGGCTTGAGAGAGTGATGCAGAGGCTCAAGAGAGGGATTCAGAGGCTCAGGAGAGGGATTCAGAGGCTTTAGAGAGTGATGCAGAGGCTGAGCATAGTGTTGCACAGGCTCAAGAGAGGGATGCAGAGGCTGAAGAGAGTTATGCAGACACTTAAGAGAGTTATGCAGAGGCTCAAGAGAGTGATGCAGAGGTTTATGAGAGTGATGCAGAGGATCATGAGAGGGATGCAGAGGCTTAGGGGAGTGATGCAAAGGCTCAGGAGAGGGATGCAGAGGCTCAAGAGAGGGATGCAGAGGCTCAAGAGAGTGATTCAGAGGCTTACGAAAGTGATGCAGAGGCTAAAGTGAGTGATGCAGAGGCTTACGAGAGGGATTCAGAGGCTCAAGAGAGGGATTCAGAGGCTCAAGAGAGGGATTCAGAGACACAAGGGAGTTATGGAGAGGCCCATGAGAGGGATGCAGGGGCTCATGAGAGTGATTCAGAGGCTTACGAAAGTGATGCAGAGGCTAAAGTGAGTGATGCAGAGGCTTACGAGAGGGATTCAGAGGCTCAAGAGAGGGATTCAGAGACTCAAGAGAGTTATGCAGAGGCTCAAGAGAGGGATGCAGTGGCTCAAGAGAGTGATGCAGAGACTCAAGAGAGTTATGCAGAGGATCAAGAGAGTGATGCAGAGGCTTTTTTCATGTGGTGTGATTTTACGTAAATATATTCGTTTTTACCAATATATCGATACTACTTCATGTTTTCTCACGATATGAGATTTGGCCTTCAAATCTCAAAATTTCGCAAATGTTGCATTTTTAAGCAAGTTTCTTGCATTTTGTTTCGACCTAAAAATTAACGAATTTAGCAATATTTTGACGTTTATCATCCCCTTTTCCTTTATGTGACTTAAACAAAATATCATCGAATTAGGCAATATTTTGCCGTTTTTCCACGTTTCTGTGAATTTTCAGTTTATTGGAATTAATTCATTAAATTAACGATAAAAGAGATGCAAACATGTAATTGATTAGATAATAAACTTAAATACTTCATCTTCAATCATCTATTTGTTTCTCATTGAAATACTGAGTAAGATATTGAAAAGGGGAGAAGTTCGGTTTTTATTGCATATATCGACGTTTCAGCCGGAATTGTGCGGTTTTACGTGTACATCTTCCATCGGTAATATTAACGGAAAATCAGGAACATTTTAGTTCATTCTAATGAAAACACATTGATTTTTATCATTTGTATTGGAAACAACATTGTCATATGTCTTTTCTTGGATCTAAATAATACGAAACCTCGCTTTAAGATTCGAAGTTAAAATCCTCAAATTGTTTTATAATAGTGACTTTTTCACGTTTTTTATGTAGTTTGATATTACGTAAATATATTCATTTTTACCAATATTTCGATACTATTTCATATAGTATCACGATATGTGATTTGACCTTCATATCTTAGAATTTGGATAATATTGCGTTTTAAGCAAGTTTTCTTGCATTTTGTTTCGCACTCAACATCATCGAATTTAGCAATATTTTGACGCTTGTCATCCCTTTTTCCTTTATGTGATTTAAACAAAGTATCATCGAAATAGGCAATATTTTGCCGTCTTTCCACGTTTTTGTGAATATCCAGTTTATTGTTATTAATTCATAAAATATACGATAAAAATGATGCAAACACGTAATTGATTAGATAATAACCTTAAATACTTCATTTTCAATCATCTATTTGTTTCTCGTTGAAATACTGAGTAAGATATTGAAAAGGGGAGAAGTTCGGTTTTTATTGCATATATCGACGTTTCAGCTGGAATAGACCGGTTTTACGGTTACATCTTCCATCGGTAATATAAACGGAAAATCAGGAACATTTTAGTTCATTCTAATGAAACCACATTGATTTTTATCATTTGTATTGGAAACAACATTGTCATATGTCTTTTCTTGGATCTAAATAATACGAAACCTCGCTTTATGATTCGAAGATAAAATCCTCAAATTTGGTGTAATAGTGACTTTTTTCACGTTTTTCATGTTGTTTGATATTACGAAAATATATTCATTTTTACCAATATTTCGATACTATTTCATGTAGTATCACGATATTTGATTTGGCCTTCAAATCTCAGAATTTCGCATAATATTGCATTTTAGGCAAGTTTTCTTGCATTTTGTTTCGTACTATAAATCATCAAATTTAGTATATTTTGACCTTTATCATCCCCCCTTTTTACTTATGTGATATAAACAAAATATCATCGAATTAGGCAATATTTTGCTGTTTTTCCACGTTTTTGTTAATTTCCAGTTTATTGGTATTAATTCATTAAATATACGATAAAAATTATACAAACACATAATTGATTAGATAATAACCTTAAATACTTCATTTTCAATCATCTATTTGTTTCTCGTTGAAATACTGAGTAAGATATTGAAAAGGGGAGAAGTTCGGTTTTTATTGCATATATCGACGTTTCAGCCAGAATAGAGCGGTTTTACGTGTACATCTTCCATCGGTAATATAAACGAAAAATCAGGAACATTTTAGTTAATTCTAATGAAAACGCATTGGTTTTTATCATTTGTATTGGAAACAACATTGTCATATGTCTTTTCTTGGATCTAAACAAAATATAATCGAATTAGGCAATATTTTGCTGTTTTTCCACGTTTTTGTGAATTTTCAGTTTATTGTTATCAATTCATTAAATATACGATAAAAAGGATACAAACACATAATTGATTAGATAATAACCTTAAATACTTCATTTTCAATCATCTATTTGTTTCTCGTTGAAATACTGAGAAACATATTGAAAAGGGGAGAAGTTCGGTTTTTATTGCATATATCGACGTTTCAGCCGGAATAGAGTGGTTTTACGTGTACATCTTCCATCGGTAATATAAACGGAAAATCAGGAACATTTTAGTTCATTCTAATGGTAACACATTGGTTTTATTATTTGTATTGGAAACAACATTGTCATATGTCTTTTCTTGGATCTAAATAATACGAAACCTCGCTCTATGATTCGAAGTTAAAACCTCAAATTTGGTATAATAGTGACTCTTTTCACGTTTTTCATGTAGTTTTATATTACGTAAATATATTCATTTTTACCAATATTTCGATACTATTTCATGTAGTATCACGATATGTGATTTAGCCTTCAAATCTCAGAATTTCGTATAATATTGCATATTTAGCAAGTTTTCTTGCATTTTGTTTCGTACTAAAAATCATCGAATTTAGCAATATTTTGACGTTTATCATCTCACTTTTCCTTTACGTGATATAAACAAAATATCATCGAATTAGGCAATATTATGCTGCTTTTACACGTTTTTGTAAATTTTCAGTTTATTGTTATTAATTCATTAAATATACGATAAAAATGATGCAAACACATAATTGAATAGAAATTAACCTTAAATACCTCATTTTCAATAAACTATTTGTTTCTCGTTAAAATACTTGTTAAGATATTGAAAAAGGGAGAATTTCTGTTTTTATTGCATATATCGACGTTTCCGCCGGATTAGAGCGGTTTTATGTATTCATCTTCCGTCGGTAATATAAACGGAAAATCAGGAACATTTTAGTTAATTCTAATGAAAACATATTGATTTTTATCATTTGTATTGGAAACAACATTGTCATATGTCTTTTCTTGGATCTAAATAATACGAAACCTCGCTCTATGATTCGAAGATAAAATCCTCAAATTTGATATAATAGTGACTTTTTCACGTTTTTTTTGTAGTTTGATATTACGTAAATATATTCATTTTACCAATATTTCGATACTATTTCATGTTGTATCACGATATGTGATTTGGTCTTCATATCTCAGTATTTCGCATATTTTGCATTTTAAGCATGTTTTCGTACTAAAAATCATTGAATTTAGTAATATTTTGACGTTTATCATCCCCCTTTTCCTTTATGTGATATAAACAAAATATAATCGAATTAGGCAATATTTTGCTGTTTTTCCACGTTTTTGTGAATTTTCAGTTTATTGTTATCAATTCATTAAATATACGATAAAAGGGATACAAACACATAATTGATTAGATAATAACCTTATATACTTCATTTTCAATCATCTATTTGTTTCTCGTTGAAATACTGAGAAACATATTGAAAAGGGGAGAAGTTCGGTTTTTATTGCATATATAGACGTTTCAGCCGGAATAGAGCGGTTTTACATGTATATCTTCCATCGGTAATATAAACGGAAAATCAGGAACATTTTAGTTCATTCTAATGGTAACACATTGGTTTTTATCATTTGTATTGGAAACAACATTGTCATATGTCTTTTCTTGGATCTAAATAATACGAAACCTCACTTTATGATTCGAAGATAAAACCTCAAATTTGGTATAATAGTGACTCTTTGCGCGTTTTTCATGTAGTTTTATATTACGTAAATAGACTAATTTTTACCAATATTTCGATACTATTTCATGTAGTATCACGATATGTGATTTGGCCTTCAAATCTCAGAATTTCGCATAATATTGCATTTTAAGAAAAGTTTTCTTGCATTTTGTTTCGTAATATAAATCATACAAATTTAGTAATATTTTCACGTTTATCATCCCCCCTTTTCCTTTATGTGATATAAACAAAATATCATCGAATTAGGCTATTTTTTGCTGTTTTTCCACGTTTTTGTGAATTTCCAGTTTATTGTTATTAATTCATTATATATACGATAAAAATGATACAAACACATAATTGATTAGATAATAACCTTAAATACTTCATCTTCAATCATCTATTTGTTTCTTGTTGAAATACTGAGCAAAATATTGAAAAGAGAAGAAGTTCGGTTTTTATTGCATATATCGACGTTTCAGCCGGAATAGAGCGGTTTTACGTGTACATCTTCCATCGGTAATATAAACGGAAAATCAGGAACATTTTAGTTAATTCTAATGAAAACACATTGATTTATATCATTTGTATTTTTTAAACAACATTGTCATATGTCTTTTCTTGATTCTAAATAATACGAAACCTCGCTCTGTGATTTGAAGTTAAAATCCTCAAATATGGTAAAATAGTGACTTTTTCACGTTTTTCATGTAGTTTTGTATTACGTAAATAGACTCATTCTTACCAATATTTCGATACTATTTCATGTAGTATCACGATATGTGATTTGGCCTTCAAATCTCAGAATTTCGCATAATATTGCATTTTAAGCAAGTTTTCTTGCATTTTGTTTCGTACTATAAATCATCGAATTTAGCAATATTTTCACGTTTATCATCCCCCCTTTTCCGTTATGTGATATAAACAAAATATCATCGAATTAGGCAATTTTTTGCTGTTTTTCCACGTTTTTGTGAATTTCCAATTTATTGTTATCAATTCATAAATAAAAAGGGGGGATGATAAAGGTCAAAATATACTAAATTTGATGATTTATAGTACGAAACAAAATGCAAGAAAACTTGCCTAAAATGCAATATTATGCGAAATTCTGAGATTTGAAGGCCAAATCACATATCGTGATACTACATGAAATAGTATCGAAATATTGGTAAAAATGAACATATTTTCGTAATATCAAACAACATGAAAAACGTGAAAAAAGTCACTATTATACCAAATTTGAGGATTTTATCTTCGAATCATAAAGCGAGGTTTCGTATTATTTAGATCCAAGAAAAGACATATGACAATGTTGTTTCCAATACAAATGATAAAAATCAATGTGGTTTCATTAGAATGAACTAAAATGTTCCTGATTTTCCGTTTATATTACCGATGGAAGATGTAACCGTAAAACCGGTCTATTCCAGCTGAAACGTCGATATATGCAATAAAAACCGAACTTCTCCCCTTTTCAATATCTTACTCAGTATTTCAACGAGAAACAAATAGATGATTGAAAATGAAGTATTTAAGGGTATTATCTAATCAATTACGTGTTTGCATCATTTTTATCGTATATTTTATGAATTAATAACAAAAAACTGGATATTCACAAAAACGTGGAAAGACGGCAAAATATTGCCTATTTCGATGATATTTTGTTTAAATCACATAAAGGAAAAGGGGATGACAAGCGTCAAAATATTGATAAATTCGATGATGTTGAGTGCGAAACAAAATGCAAGAAAACTTGCTTAAAACGCAATATTATCCAAATTCTAAGATATGAAGGTCAAATCACATATCGTGATATGAAATAGTATCGAAATATTGGTAAAAATGAATATATTTACGTAATATCAAACTACATAAAAAACGTGAAAAAGTCACTGTTATAAAACAATTTGAGGATTTTAACTTCGAATCTTAAAGCGAGGTTTCGTATTATTTAGATCCAAGAAAAGACATATGACAATGTTGTTTCCAATACAAATGATAAAAATCAATGTGTTTTCATTAGAATGAACTAAAATGTTCCTGATTTTCCGTTAATATTACCGATGGAAGATGTACACGTAAAACCGCACAATTCCGGCTGAAACGTCGATATATGCAATAAAAACCGAACTTCTCCCCTTTTCAATATCTTACTCAGTATTTCAATGAGAAACAAATAGATGATTGAAGATGAAGTATTTAAGTTTATTATCTAATCAATTACATGTTTGCAACTCTTTTATCGTTAATTTAATGAATTAATTCCAATAAACTGAAAATTCACAGAAACGTGGAAAAACGGCAAAATATTGCCTAATTCGATGATATTTTGTTTAAATCACATAAAGGAAAAGGGGATGATAAATGTCAAAATATTGCTAAATTCGTTAATTTTTAGGTCGAAACAAAATGCAAGAAACTTGCTTAAAAATGCAACATTTGCGAAATTTTGAGATTTGAAGGCCAAATCACATATCGTGAGAAAACATGAAGTAGTATCGATATATTGGTAAAAACGAATATATTTACTTAAAATCACACCACATGAAAAAAGCCTCTGCATCACTCTCTTGATCCTCTGCATAACTCTCTTGAATCTCTGCATCACTCTCTTGAGCCTCTGCATCCCTCTCTTGAGCCTCTGCATAACTCTCTTGAGTCTCTGAATCCCTCTCTTGAGCCTCTGAATCCCTCTCGTAAGCCTCTGCATCACTCACTTTAGCCTCTGCATCACTCACTTTAGCCTCTGCATCACTCACTTTAGCCTCTGCATCACTTTCGTAAGCCTCTGAATCACTCTCATGAGCCTCTGCATCCCTCTCATGGGCCTCTCCATAACTCCCTTGTGTCTCTGAACCCCTCTCTTGAGCCTCTGAATCCCTCTCTTGAGCCTCTGAATCCCTCTCGTAAGCCTCTGCATCACTCACTTTAGCCTCTGCATCACTTTCGTAAGCCTCTGAATCACTCTCTTGAGCCTCTGCATCACTCCCTTAAGCCTCTGCATCCCTCTCTTGATCTTCTGCATCACTCTCATAAACCTCTGCATCACTCTATTGAGCCTCTGCATAACTCTCTTTAGTGTCTGCATAACTCTCTTGAGCCTCTGCATCCCTCTCTTGAGTCTCTGCAACACAATCCTCAGCCTCTGCATCACTCTCTAAAGCCTCTGAATCCCTCTCTTGAGCCTCTGAATCCCTCTCTTGAGCCTCTGCATCACTCTCTCAAGCCTCTGCATCACTCTCATGAGCCTCTGCATCATTCTCTTGAGCCTCTGCATCTCTCTCTTAAGCCTCTACATCATTCTCTTGAGCCTCTGCATCGCTCTCTTGAGCCTCTGCTTCACTCTCTTAAGCCTCTGCATCTCTCTCTACAGTTTCTGCATCCCTCTTTTGAGCATCTGCATCCCTCCCTAGAGCATCTGCATCCCTCTCTTGAGCCTCTGCATCCCTCTCATAAGCCTTTTCATTACTCACTTAAGCCTCTGCATCACTCTCGTAAGCCTCTGAATCACTCTCCTGAGCCTCTGCATCCCTCTCTTGAGCCTCTGCATCACTCTCTTCGGCCTCTGCATCACTCTCATGAGCTTCTGCATCACTTTTTTTGGGTATCTGCATCATTCTCTTGAGCCTCTGCATCACTCTCTGCAGCCTATGCATCGCTCTCTTGTGCCTTTGCATCACTCTCTTGAGCCTCTGCATCACTCTTTTCAGCGTCTGCATCAATCTCTGAAGCCTCTGCATCCCCCTCTCTTGATTCTCTGCATCATTTTCGTAAGCCTCTGCATCACTATCTTGAGCCTCTGAATAACTCTCTTGAGCCTCTGCATCACTCTCTTGAGCATCTGCATCATTCTCCTCAACCTCTGCACCCCTCTCTTGATCCTCTGCATCACTCTCTTGAGCTTCTGCATCATTCTCTTGAGCCTCTACATCCCTCTATTAGGCCCTCATTCTCTTGAGCCCCTGCATCACTCTCTTGAGCCTCTGCATCACTTTCTTAAGCCTCTGCATCTCTCTCTTCAGCCTCTGCATCGCTCTCTTGATCCTCTGCATCACTCTCTTCAGCCTCTTCATCATTTTCTTGAGCCTCTGCATCCCTCTCTTAAGCGTCTATATCATTCCCTTGAGCCTATTCATCCCTTTCTTGAGCCTCTACATCCCTCTCTTGAGCCTATGCATCCCTCTCTTAAGCCTCTGCATCACTAACTTTAGCCTATGCATCACTCTCTTGGGCCTCTGCACCTCTCTCATAGGCCTCTGCATCACTCTCTTCAGCCTCTGCATCACTCTCGTAAGCCTCTGTATCACTCTCTTGATCCTCTGCATAACTCTCTTGAGTCTCTGCATCACTCTCTTGAGCCTCTGCATCCCTCTCTTGAGCCTCTGCATCCCTCTCTTGAACTCCTGCAACCCTCTCTTGAGCCTCTGCATCCCTCTCCTGAGACTTTGCATCACTCCCTTAAGCCTCTGCATCCCTCTCTTGATCCTCTGCATCACTCTCATAAACCTCTGCATCACTCTATTGAGCCTCTGCATAACTCTCTTGAGTGTCTGCATAACTCTCTCTAGCCTCTGCATCCCTCTCTTGAGTCTCTGCAACACTATCCTCAGCCTCTGCATCACTCTCTAAAGCCTCTGAATCCCTCTCTTGAGCCTCTGAATCCCTCTCTTGAGCCTCTGCATCACTCTCTCAAGCCTCTGCATCACTCTCATGAGCCTCTGCGTCATTCTCTTGAGCCTCTGCATCGCTCTCTTGAGCCTCTGCATCACTCTCTTAAGCCTCTGCATCTCTCTCTTCAGCCTCTGTGTAACACGGGTTGGGTTCCTCTCTCTCTACTTCTCTTATCTTCTACTCCCTCTCTACCCGTATTCTTACTTTTTATTCTCTACCAAGGGACTCCAAAACTATTACCAAAGCCAACTCCACGCCACGTGGTCCTAAGACGATTGACCGACTTAGGATTCTACACCCAGTATGACGTGACCTAGGCTCTGAGCAAAACCCTAGAGTCGCCTCTACGCTGCCACCACCAGACCAGCAACACAGAGCAATGATCGAGGTCTGGATCGATCACGCTAATTAATCAACCTTGGGGCTTGATCCCCACTAGTAGTTTATAACCTCGGAAACTTGAGTGTGGAATTAATTACACGGGAATGATTCGATGTTAGAATCGGCGCCCAATCCAACTTTACCTCGTGTGGACCACGTGACCAGGACAAGTTTACACATAAAACAGATGGAAATAATAAAATACAAAATATTAACAAATTTAATTTATTCAAAGAAAAACTAAAGCAAAATCTAAATATGTTCACTCCCTGTCACTTTAACACTCCCTACTTGACCTGAGTGGCAAATGAGACTATTTCTATACATAACCATAGCAACTATACCTCTATGTTTTACCAGCTACAGATGTTGGGCTGGTCTCGGGGAGAGGTAAGATGTTTGACCTCTTATCCCAGCTGCTCCCGTTTCCACGCTGATCTGTCCTCGTCTGCATCCCTCTCTTGAGCCACTGCATCACTCCCTTGAGCCTCTGCATCACCCTCTTAAGGCTCTTTATCCCTCTTTTAAGCCGCTGCAACACTTTCTTAAGCCTCTGCATCCCTCTCTTGAGCCTCTGCATCCCTCTCTTCAACTCCTGCATCCCTCTCTTGAGCCTCTGCATCCCTCTCCTGAGCCTTTGCATCACTCCCCTAAGCCTCTGCATCCCTCTAATGATCCTCTGCATCACTCTCATAAACCTCTGCATCACTCTCTTGAGCCTCTGCATAACTCTCTTAAGTGTCTGCATAACTCTCTTCAGCCTCTGCATCCCTCACTTGAGCCTCTGCAACACTATGCTCAGCCTCTGCATCACTCTCTAAAGCCTCTGAATCCCTCTCTTGAGCCTCTGCATCACTCTCTCAAGCCTCTGCATCACTCTCATGAGCCTCTACATCATTCTCTTGAGCCTCTGCATCCCTCTCTTAAGCCTCTACATCATTCTCTTGAGCCTCTGCATCGCTCTCATGAGCCTCTGCATCACTCTCTTAAGCCTCTGCATCGCTCTCTTCAGCCTCTGCAGCACTCTCTTGACCCTCTGCATCACTCTCTTGAGCCTCTGCATCCCTCTCTTGAGCCTCTGCATCATTTTCTTGAGCCTCTCCATCTCTCTCTTGAGCCTCTGCATCACCCTCTTAAGCCTCTGCATCCCTTTTTTGAGCCTCTGCATCACTTTCTTAAGCCTCTGCATCCCTTTTTTGAGCGTCTGCATCACTCTCTTGAACTCGTGAATCCCTCTCATGAGCCTTTGCATCCCTCTCCTGAGCCTTTGCATCACTCTCTTAAGCCTCTGCATTCCTCTCTTGAGATTCTGCGTCACTCTTAAGAGCATCTGCATCCCTCTCTTGTGCCTCTGCATCCCTCACTTGAGCCTTTGCATCCCTCTCTTGAGCCCCTGCATCCCTCTCTTGATCCTCTGCATCCCTCTCTTGAGCCTCTGCATCCCTCTCTTAAGCCTCTGCATCACTCTCTTATGCCTCTGCATCACTCTCGTAAGCCTCGGAATCACTCTCTTGAGCCTCTGCATCCCTCTCACGAGCCTTTGCATCACTCTCTTAAGCCTATGCATCCCTCTCTTGTGCATCTGCATCCCTCACTTGACCCTCTGCATCCCTCTCTTGAGCTTCTGCATACCTCTCTTGAGCCTCTGCATCCCTCTCTTGAGCCTCTGCATCCCTCTCTCAAGCTTCTGCATCACTCTCTTAAGCTTCTGCATCACGCTCTTAAGCCTCTGAATCACTCTCTTGAGCCTCTGCATCACACTCTTGAGCCCCTGCATCCCTCTCTTGGGCCTCTGCATCACTCTTTTCAGCCTCTGCATCACCCTTTTAAGCCTCTGCATCACTCTCTTGGGCCTCTGCATCCCTCTCCTTAGCCTCTACCTCACTCTCTTAAGCCTCTGCATCTCTCTCGTAAGCCTCTGAATCGTTCTCTTAAGCCTCTGCATCACTCTCTACAGCCTCTGCACCACTCTCTTCAGCCTTTGCATAACTATTTTAAGCCTCTGCTTCCCTCTCTTGATCCTCTGCATCACTCTCTTGAGCCTCTGCATCACTCTCTCTTTATCGTCTGCATCACTCTCTTGAGCCTCTGCATCCCTCTCTGCATCACTCTCTTCGGCCTCTGCATCACTCTCTTAAGCCTCTGCTTCCCTCTCTTGATCCTCTGCATCACTCTCTTGAACCTCTGCATCACTCTCATGATACTTTGCTTTACTCTCTTGAGACTCTGCATCACTTTCTTGAGCCTCTACATCACTCTCTTGAGCCTCTGTATTACTCTGTTGAGCCTCTTCATCACTCTCTTATGCCTCTGCATCTCTCTCTTCAGCCTCTGCATCACTCTCTTGAGCCTCTGCATCATTCTCTTGAACCTCTGCATCCCTCTCTTCAGCTTCTGCATCACTCTCTTAAGCCTCTGATTCCCTCTCTTGATCCTCTGCATCACTCTCTTGAGCCTCTGCATCCCTCTCTGGAGCTTCTACATCCCTCTATTGAGCCTCTGCTTCACTCTCTTGAGACTCTGCATCCCCCTTTTAAGCCTCTGCATCCCTTTTTTGAGCCTCTGCATCCCTTTCTTGAGCGTCTGCATCACTCTCTTGAACTCGTGAATCCCTCTCATGAGCCTTTGCATCCCTCTCCTGAGCCTTTGCATCACTCTCTTAAGCCTCTGCATTCCTCTCTTGAGATTCTGCGTCACTCTTAAGAGCATCTGCATCCCTCTCCTGTGCCTCTGCATCCCTCACTTGAGCCTTTGCGTCCCTCTCTTGAGCCCCTGCATCCCTCTCTTGAGCCTCTGCATCCCTCTCTTGAGCCTCTGCATCCCTCTCTTAAGCCTCTGCATCACTCTCGTAAGCCTCTGAATCACTCTCTTGAGCCTCTGAATCCTCTCTTGATCTCCTGCATCCCTCTCATGAGCCTCTGCATCCCTCTCTTGAGCCTTTGCATCACTCTCTTAAGCCTCTGCATCCCTCTGTTGAGCCTCTGCATCACTCTCAAGAGCTTCTGCATCCTTCTCTTGTGCATCTGCATCCCTCACTTGAGCCTCTGCATCCCTCTCTTGAGCTTCTGCATCCCTCTCTTGAGCCTCTGCTTTCCTCTCTTGAGCCTCTGCATCCCTCTCTTGAGCCTCTGCATCCCTCTATCAAGCCTCTGCATCACTCTCATGATCCTTTGCTTCACTCTCTTGAGACTCTGCATCACTCTCTTGAGCCTCTACATCACTCTCTTGAGCCTCTGTATTACTCTGTTGAGCCTCTTCATCACTCTCTTATGCCTCTGCATCTCTCTCTTCAGCCTCTGCGTCACTCTCTTGAGCCTCTGCACCTCTCTGGAGCCTCAGCATCCTCTCTTGAACCTCTGCATCACTCTCAGCTCTGCATCACTCTCTTGAGCCTCTGATTCCTCTCTTGATCCTCTGCATCACTCTCTTAGCCTCTGCATCCTCTCTTGAGCTCTGCATCCTCTCTGGAGCTCTGCATCCCTCTCTTGAGCCTCTGCATCACTCTCTTGACCTCTGCATCACTTTTAAGCCTCTGCATCCTTCTTGAGCCTCTGCATCCCTTCTTGAGCCTCTGCATCCCTCTCTGAGCTTCTGCATCCCTCTCTTGAGCACTGCATCCCTCTCTGGAGCTCTGCATCCCTCTCTTGGCTCTATCCTCTTTTAAGCCTCTGCACACTTTTTAAGCCTCTGCATCCCTTTTGAGCCTCTGCATCCCTCTTGACTCTGCATCCCTCTTGAGCTCTGCATCCCTCTCCTGAGCCATTGCATCACTCCCTTAAGCCTCTGCATCCCTCTCATGATCCTCTGCATCACTATCATAAACCTCTGCATCACTCTCTTGAGCCTCTGCATAACTCTCTTAAGTGTCTGCATAACTCTCTTCAGCCTATGCATCCCTCTCTTGAGCCTCTGCAACACTATGCTCAGCCTCTGCATCACTCTCTAAAGCCTCTGAATCCCTCTCCTGAGCCTCTGAATCCCTCTCTTGAGCCTCTGCATCACTCTCTCAAGCCTCTGCATCACTCTCATGAGCCTCTACATCATTCTCTTGAGCCTCTGCATCCCTCTCTTAAACCTCTACATAATTCTCTTGAGCCTCTGCATCGCTCTCATGAGCCTCTGCATCACTCTCTTAAGCCTCTGCATCTCTCTCTTCAGCCTCTGCATCACTCTCTTGACCCTCTGCATCACTCTCTTGATCCTCTGCATCCCTCTCTTCAGCCTCTGCATCCCTTTCTTGAGCCTCTGCATCACTCTCTTGAGCCTCTGCATCACCCTCTTAAGCCTCTGCATCCCTTTTTTGAGCCTCTGCATCACTTTCTTAAGCCTCTGCATCCCTTTTTTGAGCGTCTGCATCACTCTCTTCAACTCGTGAATCCCTCTCATGAGCCTTTGCATCCGTCTCCTGAGCCTTTGCATCACTCTCTTAAGCCTCTGCATTCCTCTCTTGAGATTCTGCGTCACTCTTAAGAGCATCTGCATCCCTCTCTTGTGCCTCTGCATCCCTCACTTGAGCCTTTGCGTCCCTCTCTTGAGCCCCTGAATCCCTCTCTTGAGCCTCTGCATCCCTCTCTTGAGCCTCTGCATCCCTCTCTTAAGCCTCTGCATCACTCTCGTAAGCCTCTGAATCACTCTCTTGAGCCTCTGAATCCTCTCTTGAACTCCTGCATCCCTCTCATGAGCCTCTGCATCCCTCTGATGAGCCTCTGCATCCCTCTCTTGAGCCTTTGCATCACTCTCTTAAGCCTCTGCATCCCTCTGTTGAGCCTCTGCATCACTCTCAAGAGCTTCTGCATCCTTCTCTTGTGCATCTGCATCCCTCACTTGAGCCTCTGCATCCCTCTCTTGAGCTTCTGCATCCCTCTCTTGAGCCTCTGCATCCCTCTCTAGAGCCTCTGCATCACTCTTTTCAGCCTTTGCATAACTCTCTTAAGCCTCTGCTTCCCTCTCTTGATCCTCTGCATCACTCTCTTGAGCCTCTGCATCACTCTCTTTATCGTCTGCATCACTCTCTTGAGCCTCTGCATCCCTCTCTGCATCACTCTCTTCGGCCTCTGCATCACTCTCTTAAGCCTATGCTTTCCTCTCTTGATCCTCTGCATCACTCTCTTGAACCTCTGCATCACTCTCATGATCCTCTGCTTCACTCTCTTGAGCCTCTGCATCACTCTCTTGAGCCTCTACATCACTCTCTGGAGCCTCTGCATCCCTCTCTGGAGCCTCAGCATCCCTCTCTTGAACCTCTGCAGCATTCTCTTGAGCCTCTGCATCATTCTCTTGAACCTCTGCATCCCTCTCTTAAGCCTCTGCATCACTCTCTGGAGCCTCTGCAACCCTCTCTTAAGCCTCTGCATCACTCACCTAAGCCTATGCATCACTCTCTTCAGCCTCTGCATCCCTGTCTTGAGCCTCTGCATCATTCGCTTAAGCATCTGCATCACTCTCCTGAGCCTCTGCATCACTCTCTTGAGCCTCTGCACCCCTCTCTTAAGCCTCTGCATCACTCTCTTAAGCCTCTGCATCACTCTCTTTAGCCTCTGCATCACTCTCCTGAGCTCTGCATCACTCTCTTCAGCACTGCTCCTCTCTCATAGGCCTCTGCATCACTCTCTTCACCCTCTGCATCCCTCTCGTAAGCCTCTGCATCACTCTCTTGATCCTCTGCATAACTCTCTTGAGTCTCTGAATCCCTCTCCTGAGCCTCTGAATCCCTCTCGTAAGCCTCTGCATCACTCACTTTAGCCTCTGCATCACTTTCGTAAGCCTCTGAATCACTCTCTTGAGCCCCTGCATCCCTCTCTTGAGCCACTGCATCACTCTCTCGAGCCTCTGCATCACCCTCTTAAGGCTCTTTATCCCTCTTTTAAGCCGCTGCAACACTTTCTTAAGCCTCTGCATCCCTCTCTTGAGCCTCTGCATCCCTCTCTTCAACTCCTGCATCCCTCTCTTGAGCCTCTGCATCCCTCTCCTGAGCCATTGCATCACTCCCTTAAGCCTCTGCATCCCTCTCATGATCCTCTGCATCACTATCATAAACCTCTGCATCACTCTCTTGAGCCTCTGCATAATTCTCTTAAGTGTCTGCATAACTCTCTTCAGCCTCTGCATCCCTCTCTTGAGCCTCTGCAACACTATGCTCAGCCTCTGCATCACTCTCTAAAGCCTCTGAATCCCTCTCCTGAGCCTCTGAATCCCTCTCTTGAGCCTCTGCATCACTCTCTCAAGCCTCTGCATCACTCTCATGAGCCTCTACATCATTCTCTTGAGCCTCTGCATCCCTCTCTTAAACCTCTACATAATTCTCTTGAGCCTCTGCATCGCTCTCATGAGCCTCTGCATCACTCTCTTAAGCCTCTGCATCTCTCTCTTCAGCCTCTGCATCACTCTCTTGACCCTTTGCATCACTCTCTTGATCCTCTGCATCCCTCTCTTGAGCCTCTGCATCCCTTTCTTGAGCCTCTGCATCACTCTCTTGAGCCTCTGCATCACCCTCTTAAGCCTCTGCATCCCTTTTTTGAGCCTCTGCACCCCTCTCTTAAGCCTCTGCATCACTCTCTTAAGCCTCTGCATCACTCACTTAAGCCTATGCATCACTCTCTTCAGCCTCTGCATCCCTGTCTTGAGCCTCTGCATCATTCGCTTAAGCATCTGCATCACTCTCTTGAGCCTCTGCATCACTCTCTTGAGCCTCTGCACCCCTCTCTTAAGCCTCTGCATCACTCTCTTAAGCCTCTGCATCACTCTCTTTAGCCTCTGCATCACTCTCTTGAGCCTCTGCACCCCTCTCTTAAGCCTCTGCATCACTCCCTTAAGCCTCTGCATCACTCTCCTAAGCCTCTGCATAACTCTCTTGAGTCTCTGCATCACTCTTGAGCCTCTGCATCCCTCTCTTGAGCCTCTGCATAACTCTCTTGAGTCTCTGAATCCCTCTCCTGAGCCTCTGAATCCCTCTCGAAAGCCTCTGCATCACTCACTTTAGCCTCTGCATCACTTTCGTAAGCCTCTGAATCACTCTCTTGAGCCCCTGCATCCCTCTCTTGAGCCACTGCATCACTCTCTTGAGCCTCTGCATCACCCTCTTAAGGCTCTTTATCCCTCTTTTAAGCCGCTGCAACACTTTCTTTAGCCTCTGCATCCCTTTCTTGAGCCTCTGCATCCCTCTCTTCAACTGCTGCATCCCTCTCTTGAGCCTCTGCATCCCTCTCCTGAGCCTTTGCATCACTCCCTTAAGCCTCTGCATCCCTCTCATGATCCTCTGCATCGCTCTCATAAACCTCTGCATCACTCTCTTGAGCCTCTGCATAACTCTCTTAAGTGTCTGCATAACTCTCTTCAGCCTCTGCATCCCTCTCTTGAGCCTCTGCAACACTATGCTCAGCCTCTGCATCACTCTCTAAAGCCTCTGAATCCCTCTCCTGAGCCTCTGAATCTCTCTCTTGTGCCTCTGCATCACTCTCTCAAGCCTCTGCATCACTCTCATGAGCCTCTACATCATTCTCTTGAGCCTCTGCATCCCTCTCTTAAGCCTCTACATCATTCTCTTGAGCCTCTGCATCGCTCTCATGAGCCTCTGCATCACTCGCTTAAGCCTCTGCATTTCTCTCTTCAGCCTCTGCATCACTCTCTTGACCCTCTGCATCACTCTCTTGAGCCTCTGCATCCCTCTCTTGAACCTCTGCATCACTCTCTTGAGCCTCTGCATCACCCTCTCAAGCCTCTGCATCCCTTTTCTGAGCCTCTGCATCACTTTCTTAAGCCTCTGCATCCCTTTTTTGAGCGTCTGCATCACTCTCTTGAACTCGTGAATCCCTCTCATGAGCCTTTGCATCCATCTCCTGAGTCTTTGCATCACTCTCTTAGGCCTCTGCATTCCTCTCTTGAGATTCTGCGTCACTCTTAAGAGCATCTGCATCCCTCTCTTGTGCCTCTGCATCCCTCACTTGAGCCTTTGCATCCCTCTCTTGAGCCCCTGCATCCCTCTCTTCAGCCTCTGCATCCCTCTCTTGAGCCTCTGCATCCCTCTCGTAAGCCTCGGAATCACTCTCGTAAGCCTCGGAATCACTCTCTTGAGCCTCTGCATCCCTCTCATGAACTCCTGCATCCCTCTCATGAGCCTCTGCATCCCTCTCTTGAGCTCTTGCATCACTCTCTTAAGCCTCTGCATCCCTCTCTTGTGCATCTGCATACCTCTCTTGAGCCTCTGCATCTCTCTCTTGAGCCTCTGCATCCCTCTCTCAAACTTCTGCATCATTCTCTTAAGCTTCTGCATCACGCTCTTAAGCCTCTGAATCACTCTCTTGAGCCTCTGCATCACTCTATTGAGCCCCTGCATCCCTCTCTTGAGCCTCTGCATCACTTTTCAGCCTCTGCATCACCCTCTTAAGCCTCTGCATCACTCTCTTGGGCCTCTGCATCCCTCTCCTTAGCCTCTACCTCACTCTCTTAAGCCTCTGCATCTCTCTCGTAAGCCTCTGAATCACTCTCTTAAACCTCTGCATCACTCTCTAGAGCCTCTACATCACTCTCTTGAGCCTCTGCATCACTCTCTCTTTATCGTCTGCATCACTCTCTTGAGCCTCTGCATCCCTCTCTGCATCACTCTCTTCGGCCTCTGCATCACTCTCTTAAGCCTCTGCTTCCCTCTCTTGATCCTCTGCATCACTCTCTTGAACCTCTGCATCACTCTCATGATCCTTTGCTTCACTCTCTTGAGCCTCTGCATCACTCTCTTGAGCCTCTACATCACTCTCTTGAGCCTCTGTATTACTCTGTTGAGCCTCTTCATCACTCTCTTATGCCTCTGCATCTCTCTCTTCAGCCTCTGCATCACTCTCTTGAGCCTCTGCATCCCTCTCTGGAGCCTCAGCATCCCTCTCCTGAACCTCTGAAGCACTCTCTTGAGCCTCTGCATCATTCTCTTGAACCTCTGCATCCCTCTCTTCAGCTTCTGCATCACTCTCTTAAGCCTCTGATTCCCTCTCTTGATCCTCTGCATCACTCTCTTGAGCTCTGCATCACTCTCTTGAGCCTCTGCATCACTCTCTTGAGCCTCTGCATCACCATTTTAAGCCTCTGCATCCCTTTTTTGAGCCTCTGCATCCTTCTTGAGCGTCTGCATCACTCTCTTGA
>NC_091209.1:2993111-3095087 GCF_040958095.1 Procambarus clarkii | reverse complement strand
TCCGACCTGGTCCGGAGGTAAATGCCTTCCGTGACAGATCCGAATTGATTCTAAATAATACGAAACCTCGCTCTGTGATTTGAAGTTAAAATCCTCAAATATGGTAAAATAGTGACTTTTTCACGTTTTTCATGTAGTTTTATATTACGTAAATAGACTCATTTTTACCAATATTTCGATACTATTTCATGTAGTATCACGATATGTGATTTGGCCTACAAATTTCAGAATTTCGCATAATATTGCATTTTAAGCAAGTTTTCTTGCATTTTGTTTCGTACTAAAAATCATCGAATTTAGTAATATTTTGACGTTTATCATCTCACTTTTCCTTTATGTGATATAAACAAAATATTATCGAATTAGGCAATATTTTGCTGTTTTTCCACGTTTTTGTGAATTTCCAGTTTATTGGTATTAATTCATTAAATATACGATAAAAATGATACAAACACATAATTGATTAGATGATAAACTTAAATACTTCGTTTTCAATCAACTATTTCTTTCTCGTTAAAATACTTGATAAGATATTGAAAAGAGGAGAAGTTCGGTTTTTATTGCATATATCGACGTTTCAGCCGGATTAGAACGGTTTTACGTGTACATCTTCTGTCGGTAATATAAACGAAAAATCAGGAACATTTTAGTTCATTCTAATGAAAACACATTGATTTTTATCATTTGTATTGGAAACAACATTGTCATGTGTCTTTTCTTGGATCTAAATAATACAAAACCTCGCTTTATGAATCGAAGTTAAAACCTCAAATTTGGTATAATAGTGAATTTTTTCACGTTTTTCATGTAGTTTGATATTACGTAAATATATTCATTTTTACCAATATTTCGATACTTTTTCATGTAGTATCACGATATATGATTTGGCCTTCAAATCTCAGAATTTTGCATAATATTGCATTTTAAGAAAAGTTTTCTTGCATTTTGTTTCGTACTATAAATCATTGAATTTAGTAATATTTTCACGTTTATCATCCCCCCTTTTCCTTTATGTGATATAAACAAAATATCATCGAATTAGGCAATTTTTTGCTGTTTTTTCACGTTTTTGTGAATTTCCAGTTTATTGTTATTAATTCATTATATATACGATAAAAATGATACAAACACATAATTGATTAGATAATAACCTTAAATACTTCATCTTCAATCATCTATTTGTTTCTCGTTGAAATACTGAGTAAAATATTGAAAAGGGAAGAAGTTCGGTTTTTATTGCATATATCGACGTTTCAGCAGGAATAGAGCGGTTTTACGTGTATATCTTCCATCGGTAATATAAACAGAAAATCAGGAACATTTTAGTTCATACTAATGGTAACACATTGGTTTTTATCATTTGTATTGGAAACAACATTGTCATATGTCTTTTCTTGGATCTAAATAATACGAAACCTCGCTTTATGATTCGAAGATAAAACCTCAAATTTGGTATAATAGTGACTCTTTTCACGTTTTTTTTGTAGTTTGATATTACGCAAATATATTCATTTTACCAATATTTCGATACTATTTCATGTTGTATCACGATATGTGATTTGGTCTTCAAATCTCAGTATTTCGCATATTTTGCATTTTAAGCTTGTTTTTGTACTAAAAATCATTGAATTTAGTAATATTTTGACGTTTATCATCCCCCTTTTCCTTTATGTGATATAAACAAAATATAATCGAATTAGGCAATATTTTGCTGTTTTTCCACGTTTTTGTGAATTTTCAGTTAATTGTTATCAATTCATTAAATATACGATAAAAAGGATACAAACACATAATTGATTAGATAATAACCTTATATACTTCATTTTCAATCATCTATTTGTTTCTCGTTGAAATACTGAGAAACATATTGAAAAGGGGAGAAGTTCGGTTTTTATTGCATATATCGACGTTTCAGCCGGAATAGAACGGTTTTACGTGTATATCTTCCATCGGTAATATAAACGGAAAATCAGGAACATTTTAGTATATTCTAATGGTAACACATTAGTTTTTATCATTTGTATTGGAAACAACATTGTCATATGTCTTTTCTTGGATCTAAATAATACGAAACCTCGCTTTATGATTCGAAGATAAAACCTCAAATTTGGTATAATAGTGACTCTTTGCATGTTTTTCATGTAATTTTATATTACGTAAATAGACTCATTTTTACCAATATTTCGATACTATTTCATATAGTATCACGATATGTGATTTGGCCTTCAAATCTCAGAATTTCGCATAATATTGCATTTTAAGCAAGTTTTCTTGCATTTTGTTTCGTACTAAAAATCATCGAATTTAGGAATATTTTGACGTTTATCATCTCACTTTTCCTTTATGTGATATAAACAAAATATCATCGAATTAGGCAATATTATGCTGTTTTTCCACGTTTTTGTAAATTTTCAGTTTATTGTTATTAATTCATTAAATATACGATAAAAATGATGCAAACACATAATTGAATAGAAATTAACCTTAAATACCACATTTTCAATCAACTATTTGTTTCTCGTTAAAATACTTGTTAAGATATTGAAAAAGGGAGAATTTCTGTTTTTATTGTATATATCGACGTTTCCGCCGGATTAGAGCGGTTTTATGTATACATCTTCCGTCGGTAATATAAACGGAAAATCAGGAACATTTTAGTTATTTCTAATGGAAACACATTGATTTTTATCATTTGTATTGGAAACAACATTGTCATATGTCTTTTTCTTGGTTCTAAATAAAACGAAACCTTGCTCTATGATTTGAAGTTAAAATCCTCAAATATGGTAAAACAGTGACTTTTTTCACGTTTTTCATGTGGTGTGATTTTACGTAAATATATTCGTTTTTACCAATATATCGATACTACTTCATGTTTTCTCACGATATGTGATTTGTCCTTCAAATCTCAAAATTTCTCAAATGTTGCATTTTTAAGCAAAATTCTTGCATTTTGTTTCGTACTAAAAATTAACGAATTTAGCAATATTTTGACGTTTATCATCCCCTTTTCCTTTATGTGATTTAAACAAAATATCATCAAATTAGGCAATATTTTGCCGTTTTTCCACGTTTCTGTGAATTTTAAGTTTATTGGAATTAATTCATTAAATATACGATAAAAGAGATGCAAACATGTAATTGATTAGATAATAAACTTAAATACTTCATCTTCAATCATCTATTTGTTTCTCGTTGAAATTCTGAGTAAGATATTGAAAAGGGGAGAAGTTCGGTTTTTATTGCATATATCGACGTTTCAGCCGGAATAGAGCGGTTTTACGTGAACATCTTCCTTCTGGTAATATAAACGGAAAATCAGGAACATTTTAGTTAATTCTAATGAAAACACATTGATTTATATCATTTGTATTGGAAACAACATTGTCATATGTCTTTTCTTGATTCTAAATAATACGAAACCTCGCTCTGTGATTTGAAGTTAAAATCCTCAAATATGGTAAAATAGTGACTTTTTCACGTTTTTCATGTAGTTTTATATTACGTAAATAGACTCATTTTTACCAATATTTCGATACTATTTCATGTAGTATCACGATATGTGATTTGGCCTACAAATTTCAGAATTTCGCATAATATTGCATTTTAAGCAAGTTTTCTTGCATTTTGTTTCGTACTAAAAATCATCGAATTTAGTAATATTTTGACGTTTATCATCTCACTTTTCCTTTGTGTGATATAAACAAAATATTATCGAATTAGGCAATATTTTGCTGTTTTTCCACGTTTTTGTGAATTTCCAGTTTATTGGTATTAATTCATTAAATATACGATAAAAATGATACAAACACATAATTGATTAGATGATAAACTTAAATACTTCGTTTTCAATCAACTATTTCTTTCTCGTTAAAATACTTGATAAGATATTGAAAAGAGGAGAAGTTCGGTTTTTATTGCATATATCGACGTTTCAGCCGGATTGGAACGGTTTTACGTGTACATCTTCTGTCGGTAATATAAACGAAAAATCAGGAACATTTTAGTTCATTCTCATGAAAACACATTGATTTTTTTCATTTGTATTGGAAACAACATTGTCATGTGTCTTTTCTTGGATCTAAATAATACGAAACCTCGCTTTATGATTCGAAGTTAAAACCTCAAATTTGGTATAATAGTGAATTTTTTCACGGTTTTCATGTAGTTTGATATTACGTAAATATATTCATTTTTACCAATATTTCGATACTTTTCATTTAGTATGACGATATATGATTTGACCTTCAAATCTCAGAATTTTGCATAATATTGCATTTTAAGAAAAGTTTTCTTGCATTTTGTTTCGTACTATAAATCATTGAATTTAGTAATATTTTCACGTTTATCATCCCCCCTTTTCCTTTATGTGATATAAACAAAATATAATCGAATTAGGCAATATTTTGCTGTTTTTCCACGTTTTTGTGAATTTTCAGTCTATTGTTATCAATTCATTAAATATACGATAAAAAGGATACAAACACATAATTGATTAGATAATAACCTTATATACTTCATTTTCAATCATCTATTTGTTTCTCGTTGAAATACTGAGAAACATATTGAAAAGGGGAGAAGTTCGGTTTTTATTGCATATATCGACGTTTCAGCCGGAATAGAGCGGTTTTACATGTATATCTTCCATCGGTAATATAAACGGAAAATCAGGAACATTTTAGTTCATTCTAATGGTAACACATTGGTTTTTATCATTTGTATTGGAAACAACATTGTCATATGTCTTTTCTTGGATCTAAATAATACGAAACCTCACTTTATGATTCGAAGATAAAACCTCAAATTTGGCATAATAGTGTTTCTTTGCGCGTTTTTCATGTAGTTTTATATTACGTAAATAGACTAATTTTTACCAATATTTCGATACTATTTCATGTAGTATCACGATATGTGATTTGGCCTTCAAATCTCAGAATTTCGCATAATATTGCATATTTAAGAAAGTTTTCTTGCATTTTGTTTCGTACTATAAATCATAGAAATTTAGTAATATTTTCACGTTTATCATCCCCCTTTTCCTTTATGTGATATAAACAAAATATCATCGAATTAGGCATATTTATTCCTGCTTTTTCCACGTTTTTCTGTAATTTTCCAGTTTATTGTTATTAATTCATTATATATACGATAAAAATGATACAAACACATAATTGATTAGATAATAACCTTAAATACTTCATCTTCAATAATCTATTTGTTTCTCGTTGAAATACTGAGCAAAATATTGAAAAGAGAAGAAGTTCGGTTTTTATTGCATATATCGACGTTTCAGCCGGAATAGAGCGGTTTTACGTGTACATCTTCCGTCAGGTAATATAAACGGAAAATCAGGAACATTTTAGTTAATTCTAATGAAAACACATTGATTTTTATCATTTGTATTGGAAACAACATTCTCATGTGTCTTTTCTTGGATCTAAATAATACGAAACCTCGCTTCTATGATTCGAAGATAAAATCCTCAAATTTGATATAATAGTGACTTTTTCACGTTTTTTTTGTAGTTTGATATTACGTAAATATATTCATTTTACCAATATTTCGATACTATTTCATGTTGTATCACGATATGTGATTTGGTCTTCAAATCTCAGTATTTCGCATATTTTGCATTTTAAGCTTTTTTTTCGTACTAAAAATCATTGAATTTAGTAATATTTTGACGTTTATCATCCCCCTTTTCCTTTATGTGATATAAACAAAATATAATCGAATTAGGCCATATTTTGCTGTTTTTTCCACGTTTTTGTGAATTTTCAGTTTATTGTTATCAATTCATTAAATATACGATAAAAAGGATACAAACACATAATTGATTAGATAATAACCTTATATACTTCATTTTCAATCATCTATTTGTTTCTGGTTGAAATACTGAGAAACATATTGAAAAGGGGAGAAGTTCGGTTTTTATTGCATATATCGACGTTTCAGCCGGAATAGAGCGGTTTTACATGTATATCTTCCATCGGTAATATAAACGGAAAATCAGGAACATTTTAGTTCATTCTAATGGTAACACATTGGTTTTTATCATTTGTATTGGAAACAACATTGTCATATGTCTTTTCTTGGATCTAAATAATACGAAACCTCACTTTATGATTCGAAGATAAAACCTCAAATTTGGTATAATAGTGACTCTTTGCGCGTTTTTCATGTAGTTTTATATTACGTAAATAGACTAATTTTTACCAATATTTCGATACTATTTCATGTAGTATCACGATATGTGATTTGGCCTTCAAATCTCAGAATTTCGCATAATATTGCATTTTAAGAAAAGTTTTCTTGCATTTTGTTTCGTACTATAAATCATAGAAATTTAGTAATATTTTCACGTTTATCATCCCCCCTTTTCCTTTATGTGATATAAACAAAATATCATCGAATTAGGCATATTTTTGCTGTTTTTCCACGTTTTTGTGAATTTCCAGTTTATTGTTATTAATTCATTATATATACGATAAAAATGATACAAACACATAATTGATTAGATAATAACCTTAATATACTTCATCTTCAATCATCTATTTGTTTCTCGTTGAAATACTGAGCAAAATATTGAAAAGGAGAAGAAGTTCGGTTTTTATTGCATATATCGACGTTTCAGCCGGAATAGAGCGGTTTTACGTGTACATCTTCCATCGGTAATATAAACGGAAAATCAGGAACATTTTAGTTAATTCTAATGAAAACACATTGATTTATATCATTTGTATTGGAAACTACATTGTCATATGTCTTTTCTTGATTCTAAATAATACGAAACCTCGCTCTGTGATTTGAAGTTAAAATCCTCAAATATGGTAAAATAGTGACTTTTTCACGTTTTTCATGTAGTTTTATATTACGTAAATAGACTCATTCTTACCAATATTTCGATACTATTTCATGTAGTATCACGATATGTGATTTGGCCTTCAAATCTCAGAATTTCGCATAATATTGCATTTTAAGCAAGTTTTCTTGCATTTTGTTTCGTACTATAAATCATCGAATTTAGCAATATTTTCACGTTTATCATCCCCCCTTTTCCGTTATGTGATATAAACAAAATATCATCGAATTAGGCAATTTTTTGCTGTTTTTCCACGTTTTTGTGAATTTCCAGTTTATTGTTATCAATTCATTAAATATACGATAAAAAGGATACAAACACATAATTGATTAGATAATATCCTTAAATACTTCATTTTCAATCATCTATTTGTTTCTCGTTGAAATACTGAGCAAAATATTGAAAAGGGAAGAAGTTCGGGTTTTATTGCATATATCGACGTTTCAGCCGGAATAGAGCGGTTTTACGTGAACATCTTCCATCGGTAATATAAACGGAAAATCAGGAACATTTTAGTTAATTCTAATGAAAACACATTGATTTATATCATTTGTATTGGAAACAACATTGTCATATGTCTTTTCTTGATTCTAAATAATACGAAACCTCGCTCTGTGATTTGAAGTTAAAATTCTCAAATATGGTAAAATAGTGACTTTTTCACGTTTTTCATGTAGTTTTATATTACGTAAATAGACTCATTTTTACCAATATTTCGATACTATTTCATGTAGTATCACGATATGTGATTTGGCCTACAAATTTCAGAATTTCGCATAATATTGAATTTTAAGCAAGTTTTCTTGCATTTTGTTTCGTACTATAAATCATAGAAATTTAGTAATATTTTCACGTTTATCATCCCCCCTTTTCCTTTATGTGATATAAACAAAATATCATCGAATTAGGCTATTTTTTGCTGTTTTTCCACGTTTTTGTGAATTTCCAGTTTATTGTTATTAATTCATTATATATACGATAAAAATGATACAAACACATAATTGATTAGATAATAACCTTAAATAGTAGTAGGCATCCTTCAGTCTCGGGAGACTATGGAGTTGCGCCCTAGTTGTCAATCCTGGTGCAGCGTCTGGTGTGACTGATGAGGCCAATCCGAGAGTGGCAGTCCATCCCACACCGAGCACAAACGAAGTCCGATTCTGGTCTGTCTTCCTGGTTACCGGCTTTCCTTCTCTGTCTCTTTGCCTCTGATTCCTTGGCAAGTGACTCCTCGAACTTGGAGAGACCTCGTTGAACAGACTGCCTCCAGGCTGAACGGTCTGTAGCCAGTGTCTCCCATATAGCAAGATCGACGTCCATGGCTTTCAGGTCCCTTTTGCATACGTCTTTGTACCGTAGCTGGGGCTTGCCTACTGGACGCTTTCCCTGCCTCAGCTCTCCATACAGGAGATCCTTGGGGATCCTGCCGTCGCCCATTCGCACAACGTGACCGAGCCAGCGCATTCGTCTCTGTTTCAGCATTGTGTACATGCTGGTGATTCTTGCTCTCCCCAAGACGTTGTTGTTTGTCACCTAGTCCTGCCAGGTGATGTCCAAGATGTGTCGAAGGCAGCGCATGTAGTAGGCATTCAGCCGTCTTTCCTGACGGGCGCGGAGTGTCCAAGACTCACTGTCATAAAGGAGAGTGCTCAGGACACAGGATCTGTAAACCTGAATCTTAGTATACTCAGTTAGCCTATTGTTGGCCCACACTCTCTTTGTCAGTTTGGACATGGTAGTAGATTCCTTATCGATGCGTTTGTTTAGCTCCGTATCAAGAGAGAGGGAGTCAGAGATTGTGGAGCCCAGGTACACGAAGTCGTGAACAACTTCCAGTTTGGAATCAGAGATGCCGATGTCAGGTGGGGAGTCCACTCCTTGTCCCATGACTTGTGTTTTCTTCAGACTGATGGTGAGTCCGAAAGCCTGAGAGGCCTCGCTGAAGCGGGTTATGAGCCGTTGGAGGTCTTCAGCTGAGTGGGCAGTGACTGCTGCGTCGTCGGCAAAGAGGAAGTCGCGCAGACACCTCAGCCGAACCTTTGTCTTGGCTCTCAGCCTGGCGAGGTTAAAGAGCTTCCCATCCGACCTGGTCCGGAGGTAAATGCCTTCCGTGACAGATCCGAATTGATTCTAAATAATACGAAACCTCGCTCTGTGATTTGAAGTTAAAATCCTCAAATATGGTAAAATAGTGACTTTTTCACGTTTTTCATGTAGTTTTATATTACGTAAATAGACTCATTTTTACCAATATTTCGATACTATTTCATGTAGTATCACGATATGTGATTTGGCCTACAAATTTCAGAATTTCGCATAATATTGCATTTTAAGCAAGTTTTCTTGCATTTTGTTTCGTACTAAAAATCATCGAATTTAGTAATATTTTGACGTTTATCATCTCACTTTTCCTTTATGTGATATAAACAAAATATTATCGAATTAGGCAATATTTTGCTGTTTTTCCACGTTTTTGTGAATTTCCAGTTTATTGGTATTAATTCATTAAATATACGATAAAAATGATACAAACACATAATTGATTAGATGATAAACTTAAATACTTCGTTTTCAATCAACTATTTCTTTCTCGTTAAAATACTTGATAAGATATTGAAAAGAGGAGAAGTTCGGTTTTTATTGCATATATCGACGTTTCAGCCGGATTAGAACGGTTTTACGTGTACATCTTCTGTCGGTAATATAAACGAAAAATCAGGAACATTTTAGTTCATTCTAATGAAAACACATTGATTTTTATCATTTGTATTGGAAACAACATTGTCATGTGTCTTTTCTTGGATCTAAATAATACGAAACCTCGCTTTATGAATCGAAGTTAAAACCTCAAATTTGGTATAATAGTGAATTTTTTCACGTTTTTCATGTAGTTTGATATTACGTAAATATATTCATTTTTACCAATATTTCGATACTTTTTCATGTAGTATCACGATATATGATTTGGCCTTCAAATCTCAGAATTTTGCATAATATTGCATTTTAAGAAAAGTTTTCTTGCATTTTGTTTCGTACTATAAATCATTGAATTTAGTAATATTTTCACGTTTATCATCCCCCCTTTTCCTTTATGTGATATAAACAAAATATCATCGAATTAGGCAATTTTTTGCTGTTTTTTCACGTTTTTGTGAATTTCCAGTTTATTGTTATTAATTCATTATATATACGATAAAAATGATACAAACACATAATTGATTAGATAATAACCTTAAATACTTCATCTTCAATCATCTATTTGTTTCTCGTTGAAATACTGAGTAAAATATTGAAAAGGGAAGAAGTTCGGTTTTTATTGCATATATCGACGTTTCAGCAGGAATAGAGCGGTTTTACGTGTATATCTTCCATCGGTAATATAAACGGAAAATCAGGAACATTTTAGTTCATACTAATGGTAACACATTGGTTTTTATCATTTGTATTGGAAACAACATTGTCATATGTCTTTTCTTGGATCTAAATAATACGAAACCTCGCTTTATGATTCGAAGATAAAACCTCAAATTTGGTATAATAGTGACTCTTTTCACGTTTTTTTTGTAGTTTGATATTACGCAAATATATTCATTTTACCAATATTTCGATACTATTTCATGTTGTATCACGATATGTGATTTGGTCTTCAAGTCTCAGTATTTCGCATATTTTGCATTTTAAGCTTGTTTTTGTACTAAAAATCATTGAATTTAGTAATATTTTGACGTTTATCATCCCCCTTTTCCTTTATGTGATATAAACAAAATATAATCGAATTAGGCAATATTTTGCTGTTTTTCCACGTTTTTGTGAATTTTCAGTTAATTGTTATCAATTCATTAAATATACGATAAAAAGGATACAAACACATAATTGATTAGATAATAACCTTATATACTTCATTTTCAATCATCTATTTGTTTCTCGTTGAAATGCTGAGAAACATATTGAAAAGGGGAGAAGTTCGGTTTTTATTGCATATATCGACGTTTCAGCCGGAATAGAACGGTTTTACGTGTATATCTTCCATCGGTAATATAAACGGAAAATCAGGAACATTTTAGTATATTCTAATGGTAACACATTGGTTTTTATCATTTGTATTGGAAACAACATTGTCATATGTCTTTTCTTGGATCTAAATAATACGAAACCTCGCTTTATGATTCGAAGATAAAACCTCAAATTTGGTATAATAGTGACTCTTTGCATGTTTTTCATGTAATTTTATATTACGTAAATAGACTCATTTTTACCAATATTTCGATACTATTTCATATAGTATCACGATATGTGATTTGGCCTTCAAATCTCAGAATTTCGCATAATATTGCATTTTAAGCAAGTTTTCTTGCATTTTGTTTCGTACTAAAAATCATCGAATTTAGGAATATTTTGACGTTTATCATCTCACTTTTCCTTTATGTGATATAAACAAAATATCATCGAATTAGGCAATATTATGCTGTTTTTCCACGTTTTTGTAAATTTTCAGTTTATTGTTATTAATTCATTAAATATACGATAAAAATGATGCAAACACATAATTGAATAGAAATTAACCTTAAATACCACATTTTCAATCAACTATTTGTTTCTCGTTAAAATACTTGTTAAGATATTGAAAAAGGGAGAATTTCTGTTTTTATTGTATATATCGACGTTTCCGCCGGATTAGAGCGGTTTTATGTATACATCTTCCGTCGGTAATATAAACGGAAAATCAGGAACATTTTAGTTATTTCTAATGGAAACACATTGATTTTTATCATTTGTATTGGAAACAACATTGTCATATGTCTTTTTCTTGGTTCTAAATAAAACGAAACCTTGCTCTATGATTTGAAGTTAAAATCCTCAAATATGGTAAAACAGTGACTTTTTTCACGTTTTTCATGTGGTGTGATTTTACGTAAATATATTCGTTTTTACCAATATATCGATACTACTTCATGTTTTCTCACGATATGTGATTTGTCCTTCAAATCTCAAAATTTCTCAAATGTTGCATTTTTAAGCAAAATTCTTGCATTTTGTTTCGTACTAAAAATTAACGAATTTAGCAATATTTTGACGTTTATCATCCCCTTTTCCTTTATGTGATTTAAACAAAATATCATCAAATTAGGCAATATTTTGCCGTTTTTCCACGTTTCTGTGAATTTTAAGTTTATTGGAATTAATTCATTAAATATACGATAAAAGAGATGCAAACATGTAATTGATTAGATAATAAACTTAAATACTTCATCTTCAATCATCTATTTGTTTCTCGTTGAAATTCTGAGTAAGATATTGAAAAGGGGAGAAGTTCGGTTTTTATTGCATATATCGACGTTTCAGCCGGAATAGAGCGGTTTTACGTGTACATCTTCCATCTGGTAATATAAACGGAAAATCAGGAACATTTTAGTTAATTCTAATGAAAACACATTGATTTATATCATTTGTATTGGAAACAACATTGTCATATGTCTTTTCTTGATTCTAAATAATACGAAACCTCGCTCTGTGATTTGAAGTTAAAATCCTCAAATATGGTAAAATAGTGACTTTTTCACGTTTTTCATGTAGTTTTATATTACGTAAATAGACTCATTTTTACCAATATTTCGATACTATTTCATGTAGTATCACGATATGTGATTTGGCCTACAAATTTCAGAATTTCGCATAATATTGCATTTTAAGCAAGTTTTCTTGCATTTTGTTTCGTACTAAAAATCATCGAATTTAGTAATATTTTGACGTTTATCATCTCACTTTTCCTTTGTGTGATATAAACAAAATATTATCGAATTAGGCAATATTTTGCTGTTTTTCCACGTTTTTGTGAATTTCCAGTTTATTGGTATTAATTCATTAAATATACGATAAAAATGATACAAACACATAATTGATTAGATGATAAACTTAAATACTTCGTTTTCAATCAACTATTTCTTTCTCGTTAAAATACTTGATAAGATATTGAAAAGAGGAGAAGTTCGGTTTTTATTGCATATATCGACGTTTCAGCCGGATTAGAACGGTTTTACGTGTACATCTTCTGTCGGTAATATAAACGAAAAATCAGGAACATTTTAGTTCATTCTCATGAAAACACATTGATTTTTTTCATTTGTATTGGAAACAACATTGTCATGTGTCTTTTCTTGGATCTAAATAATACGAAACCTCGCTTTATGATTCGAAGTTAAAACCTCAAATTTGGTATAATAGTGAATTTTTTCACGGTTTTCATGTAGTTTGATATTACGTAAATATATTCATTTTTACCAATATTTCGATACTTTTCATTTAGTATGACGATATATGATTTGACCTTCAAATCTCAGAATTTTGCATAATATTGCATTTTAAGAAAAGTTTTCTTGCATTTTGTTTCGTACTATAAATCATTGAATTTAGTAATATTTTCACGTTTATCATCCCCCCTTTTCCTTTATGTGATATAAACAAAATATAATCGAATTAGGCAATATTTTGCTGTTTTTCCACGTTTTTGTGAATTTTCAGTTTATTGTTATCAATTCATTAAATATACGATAAAAAGGATACAAACACATAATTGATTAGATAATAACCTTATATACTTCATTTTCAATCATCTATTTGTTTCTCGTTGAAATACTGAGAAACATATTGAAAAGGGGAGAAGTTCGGTTTTTATTGCATATATCGACGTTTCAGCCGGAATAGAGCGGTTTTACATGTATATCTTCCATCGGTAATATAAACGGAAAATCAGGAACATTTTAGTTCATTCTAATGGTAACACATTGGTTTTTATCATTTGTATTGGAAACAACATTGTCATATGTCTTTTCTTGGATCTAAATAATACGAAACCTCACTTTATGATTCGAAGATAAAACCTCAAATTTGGTATAATAGTGTTTCTTTGCGCGTTTTTCATGTAGTTTTATATTACGTAAATAGACTAATTTTTACCAATATTTCGATACTATTTCATGTAGTATCACGATATGTGATTTGGCCTTCAAATCTCAGAATTTCGCATAATATTGCATTTTAAGAAAAGTTTTCTTGCATTTTGTTTCGTACTATAAATCATAAAAATTTAGTAATATTTTCACGTTTATCATCCCCCCTTTTCCTTTATGTGATATAAACAAAATATCATCGAATTAGGCTATTTTTTCCTGTTTTTCCACGTTTTTCTGAATTTCCAGTTTATTGTTATTAATTCATTATATATACGATAAAAATGATACAAACACATAATTGATTAGATAATAACCTTAAATACTTCATCTTCAATCATCTATTTGTTTCTCGTTGAAATACTGAGCAAAATATTGAAAAGAGAAGAAGTTCGGTTTTTATTGCATATATCGACGTTTCAGCCGGAATAGAGCGGTTTTACGTGTACATCTTCCATCGGTAATATAAACGGAAAATCAGGAACATTTTAGTTAATTCTAATGAAAACACATTGATTTTTATCATTTGTATTGGAAACAACATTCTCATGTGTCTTTTCTTGGATCTAAATAATACGAAACCTCGCTTTATGATTCGAAGTTAAACCTCAAATTTGGTATAATAGTGAATTTTTTCACGTTTTTCATGTAGTTTGATATTACGTAAATATATTCATTTTTACCAATATTTCGATACTTTTTCATGTAGTATCACGATATATGATTTGGCCTTCAAATCTCAGAATTTTGCATAATATTGCATTTTAAGAAAAGTTTTCTTGCATTTTGTTTCGTACTATAAATCATTGAATTTAGTAATATTTTCACGTTTATCATCCCCCCTTTTCCTTTATGTGATATAAACAAAATATCATCGAATTAGGCAATTTTTTGCTGTTTTTTTCACGTTTTTGTGAATTTCCAGTTTATTGTTATTAATTCATTATATATACGATAAAAAGGATACAAACACATAATTGATTAGATAATATCCTTAAATACTTCATTTTCAATCATCTATTTGTTTCTCGTTGAAATACTGAGTAAAATATTGAAAAGGGAAGAAGTTCGGTTTTTATTGCATATATCGACGTTTCAGCAGGAATAGAGCGGTTTTACGTGTATATCTTCCATCGGTAATATAAACGGAAAATCAGGAACATTTTAGTTCATACTAATGGTAACACATTGGTTTTTATCATTTGTATTGGAAACAACATTGTCATATGTCTTTTCTTGGATCTAAATAATACGAAACCTCGCTTTATGATTCGAAGATAAAACCTCAAATTTGGTATAATAGTGACTCTTTTCACGTTATTTTTGTAGTTTGATATTACGCAAATATATTCATTTTACCAATATTTCGATACTATTTCATGTTGTATCACGATATGTGATTTGGTCTTCAAATCTCAGTATTTCGCATATTTTGCATTTTAAGCATGTTTTTGTACTAAAAATCATTGAATTTAGTAATATTTTGACGTTTATCATCCCCCTTTTCCTTTATGTGATATAAACAAAATATAATCGAATTAGGCAATATTTTGCTGTTTTTCCACGTTTTTGTGAATTTTCAGTTTATTGTTATCAATTCATTAAATATACGATAAAAAGGATACAAACACATAATTGATTAGATAATAACCTTATATACTTCATTTTCAATCATCTATTTGTTTCTCGTTGAAATACTGAGAAACATATTGAAAAGGGGAGAAGTTCGGTTTTTATTGCATATATCGACGTTTCAGCCGGAATAGAACGGTTTTACGTGTATATCTTCCATCGGTAATATAAACGGAAAATCAGGAACATTTTAGTATATTCTAATGGTAACACATTGGTTTTTATCATTTGTATTGGAAACAACATTGTCATATGTCTTTTCTTCGATCTAAATAATACGAAACCTCGCTTTATGATTCGAAGATAAAACCTCAAATTTGGTATAATAGTGACTCTTTGCATGTTTTTCATGTAATTTTATATTACGTAAATAGACTCATTTTTACCAATATTTCGATACTATTTCATGTAGTATCACGATATGTGATTTGGCCTTCAAATCTCAGAATTTCGCATAATATTGCATTTTAGGCAAGTTTTCTTGCATTTTGTTTCGTACTATAAATCATCAAATTTAGTATATTTTGACGTTTATCATCCCTCTTTTTATTTATGTGATATAAACAAAATATCATCGAATTAGGCAATATTTTGCTGTTTTTCCACGTTTTTGTTAATTTCCAGTTTAATGGTATTAATTCATTAAATATACGATAAAAATTTTACAAACACATAATTGATTAGATAATAACCTTAAATACTTAATTTTCAATCATCTATTTGTTTCTCGTTGAAGCTCATGAGAGTGGTGCATAAGCTCAAGAAAGTGATGCAGAGGCTCAAGAGAGGGATGCAGAGGCTCAAGAGAGTGATGCAGAGGCTCAAGAGAGTGATGCAGAGGCTAAAGAGAGTGATGCAGAGGCTTAAGAGAGTGATGTAGAGGCTTAAGAGAGGGGTGCAGAGGCTCAAGAGAGTGATGCAGAGGCTCAAGAGAGTGATGCAGATGCTTAAGCGAATGATGCAGAGGCTCAAGACAGGGATGCAGAGGCTGAAGAGAGTGATGCATAGGCTTAGGTGAGTGATGCAGAGGCTTAAGAGAGGGATGCAGAGGTTCAAGAGAATGATGCAGAGGCTCAAGAGAGTGCTGCAGAGCTTCAAGAGAGGGATGCTGAGGCTTCAGAGAGGGATGCAGAGGCTCAAGAGAGTGATGTAGAGGCTCAGGAGAGTGATGCAGAGGCTCAAGAGAGTGAAGCAGAGGATCATGAGAGTGATGCAGAGGTTCAAGAGAGTGATGCAGAGGATTAAGAGAGGAAAGCAGAGGCTTAAGAGAGTGATGCAGAGGCCGAAGAGTGTGATGCAGAGAGGGATGCAGAGGCTCAAGAGAGTGATGCAAACGATAAAGAGAGTGATGCAGAGGCTCAAGAGAGTGATGCAGAGGATCAAGAGAGGGAAGCAGAGGCTTAAGAAAGTTATGCAAAGGCTGAAAAGAGTGATGCAGAGGCTCTAGAGAGTGATGCAGAGGCTTAAGAGAGTGATTCAGAGGCTTAAGAGAGTGAGGTAGAGGCTAAGGAGAGGGATGCAGAGGCCCAAGAGAGTGATGCAGAGGCTTAAGAGGGTTATGCAGAAGCTCAAGAGAGTGATGCAGAGGCTCAAGAAAGGGATGCAGGGGCTCAAGAGAGTGATGCAGAGGCTCAAGAGAGTGATTCAGAGGCTTAAGAGCGTGATGCAGAGGCTTAAGAGAGTGATGCAAAGGCTTGAGAGAGGGATGCAGAGGCTCAAGAGAGGGATGCAGAGGCTCAAGAGAGGGATGCAGAAGCTCAAGAGAGGGATGCAGAGGCTCAAGTGAGGGATGCAGATGCACAAGAGAAGTATGCAGAAGTACTTGAGAGTGATGCAGAGGCTCAACAGAGGGATGCAGAGGCTTAAGAGAGTGATGCAAAGTCTCAAGAGAGGGATGCAGAGGCTCATGAGAGGGATGCAGGAGTTCAAGAGAGGATTCAGAGGCTCAAGAGAGTGATTCAGAGGCTTACAAGAGTGATGCAGAGGCTTAAAAGAGGGATGCAGAGGCTCACGAGAGGGATGCAGAGGCTCAAGAGAGGGATGCAGGGGCTCAAGAGTGGGATGCAAAGGCTCAAGTGAGGGATGCAGAGGCACAAGAGAGGGATGCAGGTGCTCTTAGGAGTGACGCAGAATCTCAAGAGAGGAATGCAGAGGCTTAAGAGAGTGATGCAAAGGCTCAGGAGAGGGATGCAAAGGCTCATGAGAGAGATTCACGAGATCAAGAGAGTGATGCAGACGCTCAAGAAAGGGATGCAGAGGCTCAAAAAAGGGATGCAGAGGCTTAAAATGGTGATGCAGAGGCTCAAGAGAGTGATGCAGAGGCTCAAGAGAGTGATGCAGAAGCTCAAGAGAGTGATGCAGAGGATCAAGAGAGGGAATCAGAGGCTTAAGAGAGTGATGCAGAAGCTGAAGAGAGGGATGCAGAGGTTCAAGAGAATGATGCAGAGGCTCAAGAGAGTGCTTCAGAGGTTCAGGAGAGGGATGCTGAGGCTCCAGAGAGGGATGCAGAGGCTCAAGAGAGTGATGCAGAGGCTGAAGAGAGAGATGCAGAGGCATAAGAGAGTGATGAAGAGGCTCAACAGAGTAATACAGAGGCTCAAGAGAGTGATGTAGAGGCTCAAGAGAGTGATGCAGAGGCTCAAGAGAGTGAAGCAAAGGATCATGAGAGTGATGCAGAGGTTCAAGAGAGTGATGCAGAGGATCAAGAGAGGGAAGCAGAGGCTTAAGAGAGTGATGCAGAGGCCGAAGAGAGTGATGCAGAGAGGGATGCAGAGGCTCAAGAGAGTGATGCAGACGATAAAGAGAGAGTGATGCAGAGGCTCAAGAGAGTGATGTAGAGGCTCTAGAGAGTGATGCAGAGGTTTAAGAGAGTGATTCAGAGGCTTACGAGAGAGATGCAGAGGCTTAAGAGAGTGAGGTAGAGGCTAAGGAGAGGGATGCAGAGGCCCAAGAGAGTGATGCAGAGGCTTAAGAGGGTGATGCAGAGGCTGAAAAGTGATGCAGAGGCTCAAGAGAGGGATGCAGGGGCTCAATAGAGTGATGCAGAGGCTCAAGAGAGTGATTCAGAGGCTTAAGAGCGTGATGCAGAAGCTTAAGAGAATGATGCAGAAGTTTGAGAGAGGGATGCAGAGGCTCAAGAGAGAGATGCAGAGGCTCAAGAGAGGTATGCAGATGCACAAGAGAGGGATGCAGAGGCTTAAGAGAGTGATGCAAAGGCTCAAGAGAGGGATGCAGAGGCTCATGAGAGGGATGCAGGAGTTCATGAGAGGGATGCAGAGGCTCAAGAGAGTGATTCCGAGGCTTACGAGAGTGATTCCGAGGCTTACGAGAGGGATGCAGAGGCTCAAGAGAGGGATGCAGAGGCTGAAGAGAGGGATGCAGGGGCTCAAGAGAGGGATGCAAAGGCTCAAGTGAGGGATGCAGAGGCACAAGAGAGGGATGCAGATGCTCTTAAGAGTGACGCAGAATCTCAAGAGAGGAATGCAGAGGCCTAAGAGAGTGATGCAAAGACTCAGGAGATGGATGCAAAGGCTCATGAGAGGGATTCACGAGTTCAAGAGAGTGATGCAGACGCTCAAAAAAGGGATGCAGAGGCTTAAGAAAGTGATGCAGAGGCTCAGAAAAGGGATGCAGAGGCTTGAGAGGGTGATGCAGAGGCTCAAGAGAGTGATGCAGAGGTTCAAGAGAGGGATGCAGAGGCTCAAGAGAGTGATGCAGAGGGTCAAGAGAGTGATGCAGAGGCTGAAGAGAGAAATGCAGAGGCTTAAGCGAGTGATGCAGAGGCTCATGAGAGCGATGCAGAGGCTCAAGAGAATGATGTAGAGGCTTAAGAGAGGGATGCAGAGGCTCAAGAGAATGATGTAGAGGCTCATGAGAGTGATGCAGAGGCTTGAGAGAGTGATGCAGAGGCACAAGAGAGAGATTCAGAGGCTCAGGAGAGGGATTCAGAGGCTTTAGAGAGTGATGCAGAGGCTGAGCATAGTGTTGCAGAGGCTCAAGAGAGGGATTGCAGAGGCTGAAGAGAGTTATGCAGACACTTAAGAGAGTTATGCAGAGGCTCAAGAGAGTGATGCAGAGGTTTATGAGAGCGATGCAGAGGATCATGAGAGGGATGCAGAGGCTTAAGGGAGTGATGCAAAGGCTCAGGAGAGGGATGCAGAGGCTCAAGAGAGGGATGCAGCAGTTGAAGAGAGGGATGCAGAGGCTCAAGAAAGGGATGCAGAGGCTAAAGAAAGTGTTGCAGCGGCTTAAAAGAGGGATAAAGAGCCTTAAGAGGGTGATGCAGAGGCTCAAGAGAGTGATGCAGTGGCTCAAGAGAGGGATGCAGGGGCTCAAGAGAGTGATTCAGAGGCTTACGAAAGTGATGCAGAGGCTAAAGTGAGTGATGCAGAGGCTTTCGAGAGGGATTCAGAGGCTCAGGAGAGGGATTCAGAGACTCAAGAGAGTTATGCAGAGGCTCAAGAGAGGGATGCAGAGGCTCAAGAGTGATGCAGAGACTCAAGAGAGTTATGCAGAGGCTTAGGAGAGTGATGCAGAGGCTTAAGGGAGTGATGCAGAGGCTTAAGAGAGGGGTGCAGAGGCTCAAGAGAGTGATGCAGAGGCTAAAGAGAGTGATGCAGAGGCTTAAGAGAGTGATGCAGAGGCTTAAGAGAGGGGTGCAGAGGCTCAAGAGAGTGATGCAGAGGCTCAAGAGAGTGATGCAGATGCTTAAGCGAATGATGCAGAGGCTCAAGACAGGGATGCAGAGGCTGAAGAGAGTGATGCATAGGCTTAAGTGAGTGATGCAGAGGCTTAAGAGAGTGATGCAGAGGCTTAAGAGAGGGGTGCAGAGGCTCAAAAAAGGGATGCAGAGGCTTAAGAGGGTGATGCAGAGGCTCAAGAGAGTGATGCAGAGGCTCAAGAAAGGGATGCAGAGGCTCAAGAGAGGGATGCAGAGGATCAAGAGAGTGATGCAAAGGGTCAAGAGAGTGATGCAGAGGCTGAAGAGAGAGATGCAGAGGCTTAAGAGAGTGATGCAGAGGCTCATGAGAGCGATGCAGAGGCTCAAGAGAATTATGTAGAGGTTTAAGAGAGGGATGCAGAGGCTCAAGAGAATGATGTAGAGGCTCATGAGAGTGATGCAGAGGCTTGAGAGAGTGATGCAGAGGCTCAAGAGAGGGATTCAGAGGCTCAGGAGAGGGATTCAGAGGCTTTAGAGAGTGATGCAGAGGCTGAGCATAGTGTTGCAGAGGCTCAAGAGAGGGATGCAGAGGCTGAAGAGAGTTATGCAGACACTTAAGAGAATTATGCAGAGGCTCAAGAGAGTGATGCAGAGGTTTATGATAGTGATGCAGAGGATCATGAGAGGGATGCAGAGGCTTAAGGGAGTGATGCAATGGCTCAGGAGAGGGATGCAGAGGCTCAAGAGAGGGATGCAGGAGTTGAAGAGAGGGATGCAGAGGCTCAAGAGAGGGATGCAGAGGCTTAAGAAAGTGTTGCAGCGGCTTAAAAGAGGGATAAAGAGCCTTAAGAGGGTGATGCAGAGGCTCGAGAGAGTGATGCAGTGGCTCAAGAGAGGGATGCAGGGGCTCAAGAGAGTGATTCAGAGGCTTACGAAAGTGATGCAGAGGCTAAAGTGAGTGATGCAGAGGCTTACGAGAGGGATTCAGAGGCTCAGGAGAGGGATTCAGAGACTCAAGAGAGTTATGCAGAGGATCAAGAGAGTGATGCAGAGGCTTACGAGAGGGATGCAGAGGGCTGAAGAGAGTGATGCAGAGGCCTATGAGAGAGGAGCAGTGCTGAAGAGAGTGATGCAGAGGCTCAGGAGAGTGATGCAGAGGCTAAAGAGAGTGATGCAGAGGCTTAAGAGAGTGATGCAGAGGCTTAAGAGAGGGGTGCAGAGGCTCAAGAGAGTGATGCAGAGGCTCAGGAGAGTGATGCAGATGCTTAAGCGAATGATGCAGAGGCTCAAGACAGGGATGCAGAGGCTGAAGAGAGTGATGCATAGGCTTAGGTGAGTGATGCAGAGGCTTAAGAGAGGGTTGCAGAGGCTCCAGAGAGTGATGCAGAGGCTTAAGAGAGGGATGCAGAGGTTCAAGAGAATGATGCAGAGGCTCAAGAGAATGCTGCAGAGGTTCAAGAGAGGGATGCTGAGGCTCCAGAGAGGGATGCAGAGGCTCCAGAGAGTGATGTAGAGGCTCAAGAGAGTGATGCAGAGGCTCAAGAGAGTGAAGCAGAGGATCATGAGAGTGATGCAGAGGTTCAAGAGAGTGATGCAGAGGATCAAGAGAGGAAAGCATAGGCTTAAGAGAGTGATGCAGAGGCCGAAGAGAGTGATGCAGAGAGGGATGCAGAGGCTCAAGAGAGTGATGCAGACGATAAAGAGAGTGATGCAGAGGCTCAAGAGAGTGATGCAGAGGATCAAGAGAGGGAAGCAGAGGCTTAAGAGAGTTATGCAAAGGCTGAAAAGAGTGATGCAGAGGCTCTAGAGAGGGATGCAGAGGCTCAAGAGAGGGATGCAGAAGCTCAAGAGAGGGATGCAGAGGCTCAAGTGAGGGATGCAGATGCACAAGAGAAGGATGCAGAAGCTCTTGAGAGTGATGCAGAGGCTCAACAGAGGGATGCAGAGGCTTAAGAGAGTGATGCAAAGGCTCAAGAGAGGGATGCAGAGGCTCATGAGAGGGATGCAGGAGTTCAAGAGAGGATTCAGAGGCTCAAGAGAGTGATTCAGAGGCTTACGAGAGTGATGCAGAGGCTTAAGAGAGGGATGCAGAGGCTCAAGAGAGGGATGCAGAGGCTCAAGAGAGGGATTCAGGGGCTCAAGAGAGGGACGCAAAGGCTCAAGTGAGGGATGCAGAGGCACAAGAGAGGGATGCAGATGCTCTTAAGAGTGACGCAGAATCTCAAGAGAGGAATGCAGAGGCTTAAGAGAGTGATGCAAAGGCTCAGGAGACGGATGCAAAGGCTCATGAGAGGGATTCACGAGTTGAAGAGAGTGATGCAGACGCTCAAAAAATGGATGCAGAGGCTTAAGAAAGTGATGCAGAGGCTCAAAAAAGGGATGCAGAGGCTTAAGAGGGTGATGCAGAGGCTCAAGAGAGTGATGCAGAGGCTCAAGAAAGGGATGCAGAGGCTGAAGAGAGGGATGCAGAGGATCAAGAGAGTGATGCAGAGGGTCAAGAGAGTGATGCAGAGGCTGAAGAGAGAGATGCAGAGGCTTAAGAGAGTGATGCAGAGGCTCATGAGAGCGATGCAGAGGCTCAAGAGAATTATGTAGAGGTTTAAGAGAGGGATGCAGAGGCTCAAGAGAATGATGTAGAGGCTCATGAGAGTGATGCAGAGGCTTGAGAGAGTGATGCAGAGGCTCAAGAGAGGGATTCAGAGGCTCAGGAGAGGGATTCAGAGGCTTTAGAGAGTGATGCAGAGGCTGAGCATAGTGTTGCAGAGGCTCAAGAGAGGGATGCATAGGCTGAAGAGAGTTATGCAGACACTTAAGAGAGTTATGCAGAGGCTCAAGAGAGTGATGCAGAGGTTTATGATAGTGATGCAGAGGATCATGAGAGGGATGCAGAGGCTTAAGGGAGTGATGCAATGGCTCAGGAGAGGGATGCAGAAGCTCCAGAGAGGGATGCAGAGGCTCAAGAAAGGGATGCAGAGGCTCAAAAAAGGGATGCAGAGGCTTAAAAGGGTGATGCAGAGGCTCAAGAGAGTGATGCAGAGGCTCAAGAGAGGGATGCAGAAGCTCCAGAGAGGGATGCAGATGCTCAAGAGAGGGATGCAGAAGCTCAAGAGAGTGATGCAGAGGATCAAGAGAGGGAATCAGAGGCTTAAGAGAGTGATGCAGAAGCTGAAGAGAGTGCTGCAGAGGTTCAAGAGAGGGATGCTGAGGCTCCAGAGAGGGATGCAGAGGCTCAAGAGAGTGACGCAGAGGCTGAAGAGAGAGATGCAGAGGCATAAGAGAGTGATGAAGAGGCTCAACAGAGTAATACAGAGGCTCAAGAGAGTGATGTAGAGGCTCAAGAGAGTGATGCAGAGTCTCAAGAGAGTGAAGCAAAGGATCATGAGAGTGATGCAGAGGCTTGAGAGAGGGATGCAGAGGCTCAAGAGAGGGATGCAGAGGCTCAAGAGAGGAAAGCAGAGGCTCAAGAGAGGGATGCAGAAGCTCAAGAGAGGGATGCAGAGGCTCAAGTGAGGGATGCAGATGCACAAGAGAAGGATGCAGAAGCTCTTGAGAGTGATGCAGAGGCTCAACAGAGGGATGCAGAGGCTTAAGAGAGTGATGCAAAGGCTCAAGAGAGGGATGCAGAGGCTCATGAGAGGGATGCAGGAGATCAAGAGAGGATTCAGAGGCTCAAGAGAGTGATTCAGAGGCTTACGAGAGTGATGCAGAGGCTTAAGAGAGGGATGCAGAGGCTCAAGAGAGGGATGCAGAGGCTCAAGAGAGGGATGCAGGGGCTCAAGAGAGGGACGCAAAGGCTCAAGTGAGGGATGCAGAGGCACAGGAGAGGGATGCAGATGCTCTTAAGAGTGACGCAGAATCTCAAGAGAGGAATGCAGAGGCTTAAGAGAGTGATGCAAAGGCTCAGGAGAGGGATGCAAAGGCTCATGAGAGGGATTCACGAGTTCAAGAGAGTGATGCAGACGCTCAAGAAAGGGATGCAGAGGCTCAAAAAAGGGATGCAGAGGCTTAAAAGGGGGATGCAGAGTCTCAAGAGAGTGATGCAGAGGCTCAATAGAGGGATGTAGAAGCTCCAGAGAGGGATGCAGAGGCTCAAGAGAGTGATGCAGAGGATCAAGAGAGGGAATCAGAGGCTTAAGAGAGTGATGCAGAAGCTGAAGAGAGGGATGCAGAGGTTCAAGAGAATGATGCAGAGGCTCAAGAGAGTGCTGCGGAGATTCAAGAGAGGGATGCTGAGGCTCCAGAGAGGGATGCAGAGGCTCAAGAGAGTGATGCAGAGGCTGAAGAGAGAGATGCAGAGGCATAAGAGAGTGATGAAGAGGCTCAACAGAGTAATACAGAGGCTCAAGAGAGTGATGTAGAGGCTCAAGAAAGTGATGCAGAGTCTCAAGAGAGTAAAGCAAAGGATCATGAGAGTGATGCAGAGGTTCAAGAGAGTGATGCAGAGGATCAAGAGAGGGAAGCAGAGGCTTAAGAGAGTGATGCAGAGGCCGAAGAGAGTGATGCAGAGAGGGATGCAGAGGCTCAAGAGAGTGATGCAGACGATAAAGAGAGAGTGATGCAGAGGCTCAAGAGAGTGATGCAGAGGATCAAGAGAGTGATGCAGAGGCTTAAAAGAGTTATGCAAAGGCTGAAGAGAGTGGTGCAGAGGCTGTAGAGAGTGATGCAGAGGCTTAAGAGAACGATTCAGAGGCTTACGAGAGAGATGCAGAGGCTTAAGAGAGTGAGGTAGAGGCTAAGGAGAGGGATGCAGAGGCCCAAGAGAGTGATGCAGAGGATTAAAAGGGTGATGCAGAGGCTGAAAAGAGTGATGCAGAGGCTCAAGAGAGGGATGCAGGGGCTCAAGAGTGTGATGCAGAGGCTCAAGAGAGTGATTCAGAGGCTTAAGAGCTTGATGCAGAAGCTTAAGAGAGTGATGCAGAAGCTTGAGAGAGGGATGCAGAGGCTCAAGAGAGGGATGCAGAGGCTCAAGAGAGGTATGCAGAAGCTCAAGAGAGGGATGCAGAGAGTCAAGTGAGGGATGCAGATGCACAAGAGAGGGATGCATAGGCTTAAGAGAGTGATGCAAAGGCTCGTGAGAGGGATGCAGAGGCTCAAGAGAGTGATTCCGAGGCTTACGAGAGTGATGCAGAGGCATAAGAGAGTGATGCAGAGGCTTAAGAGAGGGATGCAGAGGCTCAAGAGAGGGATGCAGAGGATCAAGAGAGGGATGCAGGGGCTCAAGAGAGGGATGCAAAGGCTCAAGTGAGGGATGCAGAGGCACAAGAGAGGGATGCAGATGCTCTTAAGAGTGACGCAGAATCTCAAGAGAGGAATGCAGAGGCTTAAGAGAGTGATGCAAAGGCTCAAGAGAGGGATGCAAAGGCTCATGAGAGGGATTCACGAGTTCAAGAGAGTGATGCAGACGCTCAAAAAAGGGATGCAGAGGCTTAAGAAAGTGATGCAGAGGCTCAAAAAAGGGATGCAGAGGCTTAAGAGGGTGATGCAGAGGCTCAAGAGAGAGATGCAGAGGCTCAAGAAAATGATGCAGAGGCTCAAGAGAGGGATGCAGAGGCTCAAGAGAGTGATGCAGAGGGTCAAGAGAGTGCTGCAGAGGCTGAAGAGAGCGATGCAGAGGCTTAAGAGAGTGATGCAGAGGCTCATGAGAGCGATGCAGAGGCTCAAGAGAATGATGTAGAGGCTTAAGAGAGGGATGCAGAGGCTCAAGAGAATGATGTAGAGGCTCATGAGAGTGATGCAGAGGCTTGAGAGAGTGATGCAGAGGCTCAAGAGAGGGATTCAGAGGCTTTAGGAGAGTGATGCAGAGGCTGAGCATAGTGTTGCAGAGGCTCAAGTGAGGGATGCAGAGGCTGAAGAGAGTTATGCAGACACTTAAGAGAGTTATGCAGAGGCTCAAGAGAGTGATGCAGAGGTTTATGAGAGTGATGCAGAGGATCATTAGAGGGATGCAGAGGCTTAGGGGAGGGATGCAAAGGCTCAGGAGAGGGATGCAGAGGCTCAAGAGAGGGATGCAGGAGTTGAAGAGAGGGATGCAGAGGCTCAAGAGAGGGATGCAGAGGCTTAAGAAAGTGTTGCAGCGGCTTAAAAGAGGGATAAAGAGCCTTAAGAGGGTGATGCAGAGGCTCAAGGGAGTGATGCAGTGGCTCAAGAGAGGGATGCAGGGGCTCAAGAGAGTGATTCAGAGGCTTACGAAAGTGATGCAGAGGCTAAAGTGAGTGATGCAGAGGCTTACGAGAGGGATTCAGAGGCTTACGAAAGTGATGCAGAGGCTAAAGTGAGTGATGCAGAGGCTCAAGAGAGGGATGCAGAGGCTCAAGAGTGATGCAGAGACTCAAGAGAGTTATGCAGAGGATCAAAAGAGTGATGCAGAGGCTTACGAGAGGGATGCAGAGGCTGAAGAGAGTGATGCAGAGGCCTATGAGAGAGGAGCAGAGGCTGAAGAGAGTGATGCAGAGGCTGAAGAGAGTGTTGCAGAGGCTCAAGAGAGGGATGCAGAGGCTCAAGAGAGTTATGCAGAGGCTCATGCGAGTGATGTAGAGGATCAAGAGAGGGATGCAGGGGCGTAAGAGAGTGATGCAGACGCTGAAGAGAGAGTTGCACAGGCTTAAGAGAGTGATGCAGAGGCTCAGGAGAGAGATGCAGAGGCTAAAGAGAGTGATGCAGAGGCTTAAGAGAGTGATGCAAAGGCTCAAGAGAGTGATGCAGAGGCTCAAGAGAGTGATGCAGAGGCTCACGAGAGTGATGCAGAGGCTCAAGAGAGTGATGCAGAGGCTCAAGAGAGTGATGCAGAGGCCCACGAGAGCGATGCAGAGGCTAAAGTGAGTAATGCAGAGGCTCAAGAGAGTGTTACAGAGGCTTAGGAGAACGATGCAGAAGCTCAAGAAAAGGATGCAGAGGTTGAAGAGAGTGATGCAGAGGCTCAGGAGAGGGATGCAGAGGCTCAAGAGAGTGATTCAGAGGCTCAATAGAGTGATGAAGAGGCTCGAGAGAGTGATGTAGAGGATCAAGAGAGTGATGCAGAGGCTCAAGAGAGTGATGCAGAGGATCAAGAGAAGGAAGCAGAGGCTTAAGAGAGTGATGCAGAGGCTCAAGAGAGTGATGCAGAGGCTCAAGAGAGTGATGCAGAGGCTCAAGAGAGTGATGCAGAGGCTCAAGAGAGTGATGCAGAGGCTCAAGAGAGTGATGCAGAGGCTCATGAGAGTGATGCAGAGGTTCAAGAGCATGATATAGCGGCTTAAGAGAGGGATGTAGAGGTTCAAGAGAATGATGCAGAAGCTCAAGAGAGTGATGCAGAGGATGAAGAGAGGGATGCAGAGGCTTAGGAGAGTGATGCAGAGGCTCAAGAGAGTGATTCAGAGGCTCAATAGAGTGATGCAGAGGATTGAGAGAGTGATGTAGAGGATCAAGAGAGTGATGCAGAGGCTCAAGAGAGTGATGCAGAGGATCAAGAGAAGGAAGCAGAGGCTTAATTGAGTGATGCAGAGGCTCAAGAGAGTGATGCAGAGGCTCAAGAGAGTGATGCAGAGGCCCACGAGAGCGATGCAGAGGCTAAAGTGAGTAATGCAGAGGCTCAAGAGAGTGTTACAGAGGCTTAGGAGAATGATGCAGAAGCTCAAGAGACGGATGCAGAGGCTGAAGAGAGTGATGCAGAGGCTCAAGAGAGGGGTGCAGAGGCCTAAGTGAGTGATGCAAAGGCTTATGAATCGGATGCAGAGGCTCAAGAGAGCGATGCAGATGCTCCCGAGAGGGATGCAGACGCTCATAAGAGGGATTCAGAGGCTCAAGAGAGGGATTCAGATACTCAAGAGAGTTATGCTGAGGCTCAAGAGTGGGATGCAGAGGCTCAAGAGAGTGATGCAGTGACTCAAAAGAATTATGCAGAGGCTCAAGAGAGGGATGCAGAGGCTTACGAGAGTGATGCAGAGGCTTAAGAGAGTGATTCAGAGTCATACGAAAGGGGTGCAGAGGCTCAAGAGAGTGATACAGAGGCTGAAGAGAGTGTTGCAGAGGCTCAAGAGAGGGATGCAGAAGCTCAAGAGAGTGATGCAGAGGCTCAAGAGAGTTATTCAGAGGCTCAAGCGAGTGATGCAGAGGCTTACGAAAATGATGCAGAGGATCAAGAAAGGGATGCAGAGGCTTCAGAGATTGATGCAGACGCTGAAGAGAGTGATGCAGAGGCTCAAGAGAGCTATGCAGAGGCTCAAGAGAGTGATGCAGAGGCTCAAGAGAGTGATGCAAAGGCTCAAGAGAGTGATGCAGAGGCTCAAGAGAGTGATAGGAGAATGATGCAGAGGCTCAAGAGACGGATGCAGAGGCTGAAGAGAGTGATGCAGAGGCTCAAGAGAGGGGTGCAGAGGCTTAAGTGAGTGATGCAAAGGCTTATGAGAGGGATGCATAGGCTCAAGAGAGGGATGCAGAGGCTTACGAGAGTGATGCAGAGGCTTAAGAGAGTGATTCAGAGTCTTACGAAAGGGGTGCAGAGGCTGAAGAGAGTGATGCAGAGTCTGAAGAGAGTGTTGCAGAGGCTCAAGAGAGGGATGCAGAGGCTCAAGAGAGTGATGCAGAGGCAAAAGAGAGTTATTCACAGGCTCAAGCGAGTGATGCAGAGGCAAAAGAGAGTTATTCAGAGGCTCAAGCGAGTGATGCAGAGGCTTACGAAAATGATGCAGAGGATCAAGAGAGGGATGCAGAGGCTTCAGAGATTGATGCAGACGCTGAAGAGAGTGATGCAGAGGCTCAAGAGAGTGATGCAAAGGCTTAAGAGAGGGATGCAGAGGCTTAAGAGAGTGATGCAGAGGCTCAAGAGATTGATTCAGAGGCTCAATAGAGTGATGCAGAGGCTCGAGAGAGTGATGTAGAGGATCAAGAGAGTGATGCAGAGGCTCAAGAGAGTGATGCAGAGGATCAAGAGAAGGAAGCAGAGGCTTAAGAGAGTGATGCAGAGGCTCAAGAGAGTGATGCAGAGGCTCAAGAGAGTGATGCAGAGGCTCACGAGAGTGATGCAGAGGCTCAAGAGAGTGATGCAGAGGCTCAAGAGAGTGATGCAGAGGTTCAAGAGCATGATATAGCGGCTTAAGAGAGGGATGTAGAGGCTCAAGAGAATGATGCAGAAGCTCAAGAGAGTGATGCAGAGGATGAAGAGAGGGATGCAGAGGCTTAGGAGAGTGATGCAGAGGCTCAAGAGAGTGATTCAGAGGCTCAATAGAGTGATGCAGAGGATGAAGAGAGGGATGCAGAGGCTTAGGAGAGTGATGCAGAGGCTCAAGAGAGTGATTCAGAGGCTCAATAGAGTGATGCAGAGGCTCGAGAGAGTGATGTAGAGGATCAAGAGAGTGATGCAGAGGCTCAAGAGAGTGATGCAGAGGATCAAGAGAAGGAAGCAGAGGCTTAAGAGAGTGATGCAGAGGCTCAAGAGAGTGATGCAGAGGCTCATGAGAGTGATGCAGAGGCTCAAGAGAGTGATGCAGAGGCTCAAGAGAGTGATGCAGAGGCCCACGAGAGCGATGCAGAGGCTAAAGTGAGTAATGCAGAGGCTCAAGAGAGTGTTACAGAGGCTTAGGAGAATGATGCAGAAGCTCAAGAGACGGATGCAGAGGCTGAAGAGAGTGATGCAGAGGCTCAAGAGAGGGGTGCAGAGGCTTAAGTGAGTGATGCAAAGGCTTATGAGTGGGATGCAGAGGCTCAAGAGAGGGATGCAGATGCTCCCGAGAGGGATGCAGACGCTCATAAGAGGGATTCAGAGGCTCAAGAGAGGGATTCGGATACTCAAGAGAGTTATGCTGAGGCTCAAGAGTGGGATGCAGAGGCTCAAGAGAGTGATGCAGTGACTCAAGAGAATTATGCAGAGGCTCAAGAGAGGGATGCAGAGGCTTACGAGAGTGATGCAGTGGCTAAAGAGAGTGATTCAGAGTCATACGAAAGGGGTGCAGAGGCTCAAGAAAGTGATGCAGAGGCTGAAGAGAGTGTTGCAGAGGCTCAAGAGAGGGATGCAGAGGCTCAAGAGAGTGATGCAGAGGCTCAAGAGAGTTATTCAGAGGCTCAAGCGAGTGATGCAGAGGCTTACGAAAATGATGCAGAGGATCAAGAAACGGATGCAGAGGCTTCAGTGATTGATGCAGACGCTGAAGAGAGTGATGCAGAGGCTCAAGAGAGCTATGCAGAGGCTCAAGAGAGTGATGCAGAGGCTCAAGAGAGTGATGCAGAGGCTCAAGAGAGTGATGCAGAGGCCCACGAGAGCAATGCAGAGGCTAAAGTGAGTAATGCAGAGGCTCAAGAGAGTGTTACAGAGGCTTAGGAGAATGATGCAGAGGCTCAAGAGAGGGGTGCAGAGTTAAGTGAGCGATGCAAAGGCTTATGAGAGGGATGCAAAGGCTCAAGAGAGGGATGCAGAGGCTTACGAGAGTGATGCAGAGGCTTAAGAGAGTGATTCAGAGTCTTACGAAAGGGGTGCAGAGGCTGAAGAGAGTGATGCAGAGTCTGAAGAGAGTGTTGCAGAGGCTCAAGAGAGGGATGCAGAGGCTCAAGAGAGTGATGCAGAGTCTCAAGAGAGTTATTCAGAGGCTCAAGCGAGTGATGCAGAGGCTTACGAAAATGATGCAGAGGATCAAGAGAGGGATGCAGAGGCTTCAGAGATTGATGCAGACTCTGAAGAGAGTGATGCAGAGGCTCAAGAGAGTGATGCAAAGGCTCAAGAGAGCGATGCATAGGCTGAAGAGAGTGATGCAGAGGCTCACGAGAATGATGCAGAGGCCCAAAAAAAGTGATGCAGAGGCTCAAGAGAGTGATGCAGAGGCCCAAGAGAGTGTTGCAGAGGCTCAAGAGAGGGATGCAGAGGCTCAGGAGATTGATTCAGAGGCTTACGAGAGTGATGCAGAGGCTTAAGTGAGTAATGAAAAGGCTTATGAGAGGGATGCAGAGGCTCAAGAGTGGGATGCAGATGCTCTAGAGAGGGATGCAGATGCTCCAGAGAGGGATGCAGATGTAACAAACTAGGCTGTTGTAAGAATTATCCAGAGTGGTTTATCGACAAAAGAGAATGGGAAGCTGAGCCCGCGTGGTGACCTGGGGACCTGACCCCCACTGGAATTCGCGGTGGAAATAAACAACGCTTTGTTCATAGCTGCGTATAATGAATCATCCTATAGTATTCAGTAATTTAGAGAAATTAGCCTTTATTCATTTTGTATTAAAATTGTATTGTATAATAGTACTGGATACAATATCAAGAGTATTCTAATTATTGAGTTTAAGTCACCATCAGTGACGTCACGAATCAGATCTAACTTGTAAGGCGGAGTGACCGGCGGTCATAGGTCATCAAGGTTGACATGTCTACTATTTCTCAAAGTTCAACTAACCATTTTGGGGATCGAGAACAGCTCTGCCGTAGATGTTTGTGTAATTTAATTTCGGTAAAATAATTCAACCAGTCTGGATCAATTAAGTACAACAGGTTAATTGTTATAACTTAATCTTGCTAAAGTAACTGGGTAAGCGATGCGGAACAATACAATGTTCTAGTCTGGGCTAGATCAGACGAGGACACATCAGTGTGGAAACGGGAGCAGCTGGGATAAGAGGTCAAACATCTTACCTCTCCCCGAGACCAGCCCAACATCTGTAGCTGGTAAAACATAGAGGTATAGTTGCTATGGTTATGTATATAAATAGTCTCATTTGCCACTCAGGTCAAGTAGGGAGTGTTAAAGTGACAGGGAGTGAACATATTTAGATTTTGCTTTAGTTTTTCTTTGAATAAATTAAATTTGTTAATATTTTGTATTTTATTATTTCCATGTGTTTTATGTGTAAACTTGTCCTGGTCACGTGGTCCACACGAGGTAAAGTTGGATTGGGCGCCGATTCTAACATCGAATCATTCCCATGTAATTAATTCCACACTCAAGTTTCCGAGGTTATAAACTACTAGTGGGGATCAAGCCCCAAGGTTGATTAATTAGCGTGATCGATCCAGACCTCGATCATTGCTCTGTGTTGCTGGTCTGGTGGTGGCAGCGTAGAGGCGACTCTAGGATTTTGCTCAGAGCCTAGGTCACGTCATACTGGGTGTAGAATCCTAAGTCGGTCAATCGTCTTAGGACCACGTGGCGTGGAGTTGGCTTTGGTAATAGTTTTGGAGTCCCTTGGTAGAGAATAAAAAGTAAGAATACGGGTAGAGAGGGAGTAGAAGATAAGAGAAGTAGAGAGAGAGGAACCCAACCCGTGTTACAATGGTGCACAGCGGTGGTTTCAACAATTTTGTTTGAAATTGTTGAAAGGCTCACGCGTCTAGCCGTTCGAACACGTGCGCGGATGCTAAGGAGACAGCCGCGGGCCAGGATTAGCAGTGCGCCCCACAACAGTGCGTTTGAGTGGGGATTGGCGAATCTTGGGTCATGCGAGCTGATATGATTAAGGTTCAGTTAGTAAGATTAGGCTGTTAAAATAGATTTATTGAAAAGGAGACCGCTCCGAGTTGATTGGACTGGGTACCATACTCGACCCATTGCAATTAATTCGGAGGTGTTGGGAGCCGCCATACTCTCAACAGCAGTTCCTTGAGGGCTGTCGGGGGCGGATATATCTGTGGGACGCCAGTAGATAGTCCGAGGGCGTTATTAGACGACCCAAAACGCTAGGAAAAACGTAATCCGTGAAGGGCGTTGCGGCCTCCGAGGGACGGACTAGTAACCTACCTAGCAGCGATTCAACAACTAAGTGATCGCACACTTAGTGGAGGTTGAGTCGTCCCTAGTCATAATTGTTGCTGAAAGCTGCGTGTCGCTCTGTTGGAACCTAGATGGTGTGGCCTCTAGGCTAGGTGTGGTACGGCGAGCCGGTAGGAACAATTATAAGATTAAGTCGAGTGCATTTTTGAATTAAGTATACTTCAATTTATAAAGTAATTTCCGTTTATTTTCGTTGTTCTAGAGATTAATTTTTTTTTCCTTACATTCAATCCCCGGTTAAAAATTTTTTTTTATCAAAGTGTTTAGCATTTTCTTTTATATTAGGCTAAGTGCGTACATTAAGTTTTGCTATTCCCTGTTGTATTAGTCTAAGTCAGAGGTGTTGTTGCTAGAGTGTTGTTAATCCTCTGGACTTAGGGCTATATGTCGGTCACGATAGGTAAGTGAAGGAGTTTAAGGGATAGTAAGTTGCGTGTAAATGCTTAATAGAGTCCGTGGAATATTTCTAAGTATTTTGGGATAAGTTTTCGGCTAAGTCAATGTCGGAAAGTCGTTAACTGTAATTAATTTGTATTCGTGGGTCACGTGTATGATCTGGGTATCATTAGGATTCCCCAGTCGATGCGAGTGATATTTTCTAGTTTTTACCAGTAAGACGGTAAAATTGTGTTTGTAGACTTAGAGCTCTGTTTTCAGTAGAAACGTAGGTGGAAAATTTTCTAAGTCCAGCTTGGGCTAGAATCTGACTTTTTGGCGGAAATTCTAATTTTCAGGTTTCGTGTATATCCTAGGGTCAGTATTACTCTCTAGTGCGCGCAAGGGACGTAATTCTGTTCGTAAAACATTAAACAGTGATAATTACATTTTTGCCGAATTTAGTTATTTTTCGAGAAAATCGTGTTGTAATTTTGTCAGAGTCCATTTGAGGTGAAAATCTCGGATTTTGACGAAAATTCGAATTAGTGAGTGTTGAAACCGCCCGAAGTGTCAGTATTGTTCTGCATACAACGTCAGTAGTAAATAATAACGTATTTATATCTGGGAACGAGAAACCCAAATTGTTGTGAATTAAAGGAGTTTTGTGATATTTGGGGTGATAGAAATTTTTTCCCTCGGAGTCAGAAAAATTGGCAGAGTCCAGCAATTTAGTAAAAACGCAGTTTTTGATAAAAATTCAATTTTTGGTAAGCATATATAGGTCCTGGGTGTCTATATTAATCGCTAGAGCGGTTTATTAACGTAAAACTAGTTATTTTCCTTCAGAACAAAAATTTTGATTTTTCAGCGTTTAAGCGAAAAAGCGCGGGACTTAGTTTTTCAGCGCAGCTGGTCCCGCTCCACCAGTCATCAGTAGCCACGCTGCTCACTTCAAGCGCGTTTAGTATTCAAGTACAGTAAATATTCTTTATTACTCCATCACGAGTGCTGCGCGTTAGTTGCGTTATCATTTAAATTGTTTTATATAAATTAGATTCTTTAATTTGTTTAACGTAAAGGACTTAGGTTTCAGCAATAGAACTGCGGGATATTTCACGGTCAGACACGAGTGCGGGGCAGACACTCATTCATTGGATTCACTTCAGCGATTCTCTCGATAAATCATTGTATTTCCTATTTTGGGAATTTAGTAGTTTTCTCTTAGAATAGAGTTGTGATTTTTTTTATTTGTGTAAGATCACGGTTGTAGTGAGTCCGGGTCGAGGGTGTACTAAAGGGTAGTTTAGAAGAGACGTGGCACACCAGGAATCACAGAAAATGTTTAACCCAGATAATGACCAGTCAGTAGGGACCAGTGGGAATGGGAGTGTAGAGGATAGCACCTCTTCCGACACCACTGGGGACCGCTCAGGTAGCTCAACTGGCACCACAGGTGGGGTCAGTGGGACTGAAGCGACGAGTTCACGGGTTCTGCATGGGACTCGGCAGTCGAGGGTATCTCTCCATCCCAGTAGCGATACTATTATTGACATGAGTGGGGAGTCTTGCGAGGAGTCGTCCCATGAGTGGGGAGAGCCGTCTTGGGTTCCCCCACAAATAACATCGACGCCATGCCAACAGGGCAGACAGGGAGCCTCAGTTAGTATGGCTGGACGTCCCACTTCGCTCGGTAGAGAACAGCAACCCGTTCAACGGGAACATGAACAACCACACCAACAGCAGGAACTACCCAACATAACACCAATACCACAACACCTAGGTACACCTCATCCGTCACTACAACCACCCCAACCCCACCACCCATACCAACCCCATCCTCAATTCCCATACCAACCCCATCCTCAGTTCCCATACCAACCCTTCCCCCAACCCCAGGCCACTCCATACCCATTCCAACCCCAGGCCACCCCATACCCATACCCGTTCCAACCCCAGGCCACTCCATACCCATTCCAACCCCAGGCCACCCCATACCCATACCCATACCCATTCCAACCCCAGGCCACCCCATACCCATTCCAACCCCAGGCCACCCCATACCCACCCCAACCTCAATCCACACCCCAACCCGAGGCCACCCACACCATACCTCAGCCCAAACCCCAACCTCAACCCAGTTCCCAACCCCAGGACCCACCCACTGCCAGTAGCTCCGCGTCATATACAGAGGGACTTGTGAGTCTGATTCCCAGGTTGACTCTGCCGACACTCAGAGGTAGGGAGTTGCCGCTTATTAAGGTGGAACGCAACCGCCAGGTGGAAGACTGGCTTTGTGAAATTGGTTCGATGCTGGAAGCTGTCCCAGAGGATAGATCGAAAATTGCTCTCGCTATGGGGGCTTGCGTGGACGTAGCCGGTCCACTGGCGGGATTTACAGAGTTTCAGCACCTGACATCTTGGCCTCAGTTTGTCCAAGCGATTAGGGACAGATTCAAAGACAAGGTTTTAGAGGATGAGGCGTACTTTTATCTCGAGTCACTTAAGAGGGATGACCGAAGCACTGTCAAGGATTTCGGGTCAATATTAAAGAGAAGGGTTGACGACCTCACTAAGGAACTGGGGTTCGATTCGAGTCAGGCAGAGCAATTCGCTAAAGAGTTGTTCTGCAAAACGTTACCTTCTGATATGGGGCCATTGTTCCTTGCGGGGAGAGCGGATGCGAGTTATAAAGACCTAGCCCAACAGGCCGCCACAGCCCTAGACAGGCAGACGCGCGCAGGGACATCGGGCACTCAGTTGTCGCCATACGTAGAGGCGGTAAGTAAAGGCGAGGGAGCCAAGCCGAGTCACTGTGGCGCGGTTTCATCAGGCAGGAAGCAGCCCTGCTTCCTGCAGGGCTGTATACATATACAGAGGGACTGTAAAGTCACTATTACGAGAGCATGAAAGCAGTGTCCTAGTGATGGTAGGCCTACTTTTGAGGTGAAAGTGGAAGGTGTGAGATTGACAGCATTTGTTGATACAGGAAGCCAGGCAACGGTAATTAAAAAGTCAGCCTTCAGCAATTTTAAGTATGCACGTCTTCAACGTTGCGCAAAGACATTAACAACAGTCAATGGGGAAAAGATTGAGATCGTAGGTCAAGGTACTGTTAATTTTGAGATTGATGGGGAATTGCAGCCTCACACATGTACGATCGTAGAGAACCTTGATTTTCCTGGTCACATCTTAATGGGAACTGATTTTCTGTCGCGATTTGATTATTCCTTGTCTGCTCAAAAAGGGGCTAGGAACTGCAGGTTGCGGTTGGGACAGACTTCCTACCCAGTGGAGATGATCGACCATCCCCCAGTTCTAGCTTCAATTAAGAGGAAGCTGAAATATAATGCGCACTATCCAAAATTGATTTTTAAGTCTCTTCCAGACACAGTTAAGAGGTCATGCGCATTGCATGCATTGACCAAACAGAGTTGCCCACCACATTCTGTTAAATTTATTAAAGTAGCCGTGGGACGTCACATCCAACCAGGTACCACCCTTCAGGTGGCTGGGAGATGTGATAGTTTATTAATTCCTCATCACTTAGTTGTAGTGCTCGATAAAGGTGCACTCATTCCAGTTGTCAATCTTTCACATAAGACTTTTCGCTTCAGGGCAGGTGATAGGGTATCTCAGGGAACCATGGTGGAGGACACAGAAATCTTTCACCATGAGTCAGCTGAGACGCCAGCCGTCACTGCACAATGTAGTGCACTGAATATGTTGAACACTAAAACACCATCCAAAGTACAATACGAGACGAGAAATGTTGCACAGAATGTAGAGGAAGTGGAAAAATTAATTTCAGCACTTGATTTGCAACATGTTGCACAGGCAGATAGGAAGGCACTGAGAGGAGTTTTACGAAAATTCCCGAAATTGTTTGCGACAGAGGATGACCAGATTGGTCTCCTTGATAAGATCGAGCACACCATTCCAACTGGTGACCATTTGCCTGTGTACACAAGACAGTGGAGGTTGCCGGAACAGGCAAAGAACATTATCAGGGAGGAGTGCCAGAAAATGTTGAGACAGGGCGTGATAGAGCCTAGTACGTCACCATGGCTCTCTCCTGTTGTGCTAGTTCGGAAACCGGACAGTAGTTATCGTTTCTGTGTTGACTACCGGAAGGTGAACGAATTAACTAAGGGTGATGTGTATCCGTTGCCCCGAATACAGGAGATAATAGATCAATTTGGTGCTGCTAAGTATTTCTCAACTCTTGACGCAAAATCGGCGTATTGGGCGATTCCGGTGGCAGAACAGGATAGGGAAAAAACAGCATTCTCGGATGGTAGGCACACTTATCAATTCCGTAGGATGCCGTTTGGTTTGAAGACAGCGCCTTCGTCGTTTCAGAGGGCCATCAACTTTATCCTTAGTCCGGTACTGGGTAGGCATTCTTTAGCGTACCTGGATGATGTTGTGATATATTCCAGGACGTTTGAGGAACACCTACAGGACTTGACTGAGACTTTGAAGTTGTTAGATCAGGCAGGTTTCAGGCTGAATGTTCAGAAGTGCACCCTGGCGGCTCAGAAATTCAAATTTCTGGGGTTCCAGGTGTGCCCAGACGGTATCCGACCTGACCCAGATTCTTGCCGCGCCATTGCTGACATGCCTACTCCAAGGACAGCAAAGGACGTGCGTAGGTTTTTGGGGGCGGCCGGATATTTTCGTCGTCACATTGAAGGTTTCGCTGGCATTTCAGCACCCCTGACTGATCTGACAAAGAAAAATGCGAAGTTTGTGTGGAAATCAGAACATGACGAGGCCTATCGCAAACTGAAAGACCAACTAATCACGACACCGGTATTGGCTATTCCTGATTTTGAGAAAGAGTGGGAAGTGCACACTGACGCCAGCGGTATTGCTATTGGCGGGTGCTTAATTCAGCGAGACGCAGATAATTTACCCCATCCAGTAGCCTATTTCAGTAGGAAGGTCAAAGGACCTGAAGTTCGTTATTCAGCTACGGATCGGGAGGCACTGGCAGTAGTAGAATCAGTTAGGTATTTCGAGCCTTACCTATTTCAGCGGCATTTTGTAATCTACACAGACCATCGAGCATTAACACACATATTTAAAAAGCGAACGAAATGCCCACGAATGTCACGCTGGTCTCACGAACTTTCGGCCCACTCATTCCAGATCTTGTACAAGCCTGGTCCAGCACATGTTGTGCCAGATACGCTAAGTAGAAATATAGCGGCAGTACAGATTAATGAAAACATTGAAACCATTCCATCAGATAAAATGAGAGAATACCAGATGAGCGAGCCTAGATGGAAAGAGATTATTGAGTATTTAGAGGGAGGAAAATACCCCAAAAAGAAAAAGAATTTACCTATACATGATTTTGAAATGAAACAGGGCGTCCTGTATTATGTTAATAGCCAGAATGATAGGGCAGTATTTCAGCTAGTTATTCCGGACGCGTTGCGGTCATCAGCGTTAAAGCTTGCGCATGCTTCAAAAATTGCAGGACATCCGGGGATCTTTAAAACGCACTTAAAAGCAAAGTCTCTATTTTATTTTCCAGGATTACTTTCTGAGGTAATCAATTTCGTGAAGTCGTGCCCTCGTTGCCAGAGGAGGAAAGGTACCCTTAAGGTACAAGCCCCACTTCAGGAATTCCCTGAAATTCGCGAACCGTTAGATCGTGTGGGGGCGGATCTGATTGATTTACACCACAGTCATTCAGGTAACAGATATGTGTTGGTGCTAGTTGACCATCTGTCTAGATACACTACACTAGTTGCATTACCTCAGAAGGATTCTCGTACGGTTGCAGATGCGTTCTTGCGTAGGTTCGTTACTGTATTCGGACCTCCTAAAGTTTTAGTCTCTGACCGGGGTCAAGAATTCAATGGGAATATATTTAGAGAAGTTTGTAAGATTTTAGAGACAACTTCGGCTTTTACAACGGCCTACTACCCACAAGCAAACGGAATGACGGAACGGACTAATCGTTCAGTCAAGGATATGCTTGCAATCCTTGCTGAACATGATGCAAACACCTGGGATGAACACCTACCCTATGTTCAGTTCGCCTTGAATACTGCCATCCACCAATCAATTAACACCCAACCACTTCATTTGTTTACTGGTAATTCATGCAATTTCCCCTCAGGTCTGCTTAACAGACATAATGTTGCATACGGGGAGGACTATCCTTCAGAGGTCCTTGGAAAAATGATAAATGCATGGAATATTGCAGCTGAAGCGTCCAAGAAGGCACGGACTCGGTATGCTCATTTTTATGACAAGAAAGTGCGCCCTCTTGAGTTGAAGGAAGGAAGCCTCGTATTGAGAGTGAATGAGGCTGCGCCCGCCAATCAGAGCAGGAAACTAGCTCCGAGGTGGCGAGGACCATATAGAGTAATTAAATGGGCGGGGCCGGTTAATCTTGTTATAAAAGGCGTGTTCGAGGACCAGGTGGAAAGGACAATTCATGTAAATAAATTGAAACAATATCATGCTAGAGAGGAATTAGAACTGCCTTCAGCGGGTCTAGTTCCTGACTCAGCAGTGCTGACTCATGGCTTCACCGACGAGTCAGAAGATGAGGATGACCCTCTGTCATCGCTCATCAGTAGTCAGGTGCAGTCTCGCCACCCTATGGTGACGAGATCTCGCGCTATACAGTAAAGTAACTTCCTTAGTTAGTATAATTTAGTATTCATTAGATTTTCCTGTAAAGGCAATGAGGTGTACTATGTCTATACTTAACTCAGGTAGCAACTTTTACCGTGCTCTGGGGTTCCACCTCCACCAAACCCAGAGTATATCTATGCTTCCGCTGTGTTGTGTCTGTCTGTTCCCGGGTCTGATTGGTACACCGACCCAGTTGTTCCAGCCACACGTGAACCCTTGTCTGTAAAGACCGAGGGGGGAGGCACGTTACACAAAGCCCTCCCCCCCACCAGACCCAGTAACCCATACATCAGTTACTTTGGGGATGAGTGACTGTCCAAGAGTCACCCGGCCGACGCCTCACGTCACTAACGAGGTTGTCAGGGCCAGCGAGCTGTCCACATTATAGCAGTCACCGGAGGTGCCATACAACGCCGGGGTAGCTGTCTCGAGATCACCAATACCCACCTGCTGCGTCATCAAGACTGCAGCCATTCCAGCAGTGTTGGAGGAGAGGTCAAGAAATGGAAAGCACGTAGCAGTACTCAAGAATTTCTCCGGAAGATTAATGATTACGTCATCTGAAGTAACAAGAAAGTAAGAAAGCGGAAGTAAGGCGGTCACAGGTGGAAGGCACGGTTTCCCTACAGAGTACCGGGACTCGCCAATAGAAGGTCGCAAAATTGTCTCCTTTGGCCTAAAGTCGGCGGTACGAGGGTATACACAGTTGGTGTTTACGGCCTAGTAACCTGGTGACATCAAGAAACGCCTGAGATGACGTGAGCAATGATGGGAGACGAGATTCACCTGTTCTGCAAACAAGCAACCCGCCTCTACGACCTTCTGACACCACTCCTGCTAAGAGACACCGTTGGTACATCCAGTCCTGCTCTGCTGTGGTCATCTGCGACGTCAAGTTCAACATCAAGACTGCCGTGTGAACTGTGATTGATACGAAGGCGTGTGGACTGTCGAGAGCAAAATTAATGGCCGAAGTAACAGTATTCTACAGCTGTCACTTGGTACTTAGCTCTACTACACTCTGTCGTCATTCAGGAGTACTGGATGGGAGTACAAGAGGACCAGGTATTGATGTCTACACATGGGGAGAAGCAAGATCGACACCGTCATCGTCAGCGACTACATTCAGCATCCAGCAGCATCGATTTTTTTTTCTCGTTTACTCAATATGAACAATTGATACAAACAACAAAGTTGGCTCTGAACATCTGTGTAAAGAACATCTGGACACTTTTGTTTAAATGTTGAAAAACAGAGTTAGAATCAATTCTTTATAAATGTTGAAAAACAGATTTAAAATATTTCTGGTATAATATATAAAAATTTTACTCTATAAATTGGTCAGTAATCAAAATCGAAGCCCCTGTGTAATTGTCTCAGCCCAGAACAAACGGTTATGAAAAATTATGTTGTGCTATTTTTGCAGAATGTTTGAACACAGGAGAGGCGGACCAATATAAACATTGACACTTCTAGTGAGTGAGAACACTTGGCTGTACAGTCAGCTGAAACCTGTGATATAGTGTAGGATTTTTTTTTATATTGTTAGATACATGTAATAAACATTAGGTGTGTTCCTTAACATGTCAAGGTTGACATTGATTGGGGAGTGGTTAGTACACGGATGTGTACCTGATAGTTCCGTAGTACGCTCCCGGATGACTGAAAGTTCAGTCTGAAGTTATAACTTTAATGTTTGTTTGAGCACGGTGTGGCCGGCTCTAGAGGACACATGAACTTGGCTAGTGAAGAGCCAAGAGAGTTTAATAGCTAGTTTTTGATGGTAGAGTAGGGACATGTTATTTAGCTATGTCAGTAAGGATAGGATGTATGTTTCTTGATGTTAGAGGATTGCTGTCAGTTGACAGCTGAGAAATTTATGAAATGTGAACATGTTTATTATGATGTTGGACTATTATTTGTCAAATTTTATTAGTTAGGTTAGCTTTTGTTTGTGGCATGAGTTGAATTGTGGGTTTGGGATACTAAACCTCGTGATTTTTAACAAATTAACAAGGTTTACTAAGTGCTTGTGCGGGGGGGTTGTAACAAACTAGGCTGTTGTAAGAATTATCCAGAGTGGTTTATCGACAAAAGAGAATGGGAAGCTGAGCCCGCGTGGTGACCTGGGGACCTGACCCCCAGGGGAATTCGCGGTGGAAATAACCAACGCTTTGTTCATAGCTGCGTATAATGAATCATCCTATAGTATTCAGTAATTTAGAGAAATTAGCCTTTATTCATTTTGTATTAAAATTGTATTGTATAATAGTACTGGATACAATATCAAGAGTATTCTAATTATTGAGTTTAAGTCACCATCAGTGACGTCACGAATCAGATCTAACTTGTAAGGCGGAGTGACCGGCGGTCATAGGTCATCAAGGTTGACATGTCTACTATTTCTCAAAGTTCAACTAACCATTTTGGGGATCGAGAACAGCTCTGCCGTAGATGTTTGTGTAATTTAATTTCGGTAAAATAATTCAACCAGTCTGGATCAATTAAGTACAACAGGTTAATTGTTATAACTTAACCTTGCTAAAGTAACTGGGTAAGCGATGCGGAACAACACAATGTTCTAGTCTGGGCTAGATCAGACGAGGACAGATCAGCGTGGAAACGGGAGCAGCTGGGATAAGAGGTCAAACATCTTACCTCTCCCCGAGACCAGCCCAACATCTGTAGCTGGTAAAACATAGAGGTATAGTTGCTATGGTTATGTATAGAAATAGTCTCATTTGCCACTCAGGTCAAGTAGGGAGTGTTAAAGTGACAGGGAGTGAACATATTTAGATTTTGCTTTAGTTTTTCTTTGAATAAATTAAATTTGTTAATATTTTGTATTTTATTATTTCCATGTGTTTTATGTGTAAACTTGTCCTGGTCACGTGGTCCACACGAGGTAAAGTTGGATTGGGCGCCGATTCTAACATCGAATCATTCCCGTGTAATTAATTCCACACTCAAGTTTCCGAGGTTATAAACTACTAGTGGGGATCAAGCCCCAAGGTTGATTAATTAGCGTGATCGATCCAGACCTCGATCATTGCTCTGTGTTGCTGGTCTGGTGGTGGCAGCGTAGAGGCGACTCTAGGGTTTTGCTCAGAGCCTAGTTCACGTCATACTGGGTGTAGAATCCTAAGTCGGTCAATCGTCTTAGGACCACGTGGCGTGGAGTTGGCTTTGGTAATAGTTTTGGAGTCCCTTGGTAGAGAATAAAAAGTAAGAATACGGGTAGAGAGGGAGTAGAAGATAAGAGAAGTAGAGAGAGAGGAACCCAACCCGTGTTACACAGAGGCTGAAGAGAGAGATGCAGAGGCTTAAGAGAGTGATGCAGAGGCTCAAGAGAGCGATGCAGAGGCTCAAGAGAATGACGCAGAGGCTCATGAGAGTGATGCAGAGGCTTGAGAGAGTGATGCAGAGGCTCAAGAGAGGGATTCAGAGGCTCAAGAGAGGGATTCAGAGGCATTAGAGAGTGATGCAGAGGCTGAGGATAGTGTTGCAGAGACTCAAGAGAGGGATGCAGAGGCTAGAGAGAGTTATGCAGACACTCAAGAGAGTTATGCAGAGGCTCAATAGAGTGATGCAGAGGTTTATGAGAGTGATGCAGAGGATCAAGAGAGGGATGCAGAGGCTTAAGGGAGTGATGCAAAGTCTCAGGAGAGGGATGCAGAGGCTCAAGAGAGGGTTGCAGGAGTTCAAGAGAGGGATGCAGAGGCTCAAGAGAGGGATGCAGAGGCTCAAGAGAGTGATGCAGAGACTCAAGAGAGTTATGCAGAGGATCAAGAGAGTGATGCAGAGGCTTACGAGAGTGATGCAGAGGCTGAAGAGAGTGATGCAGAGGCCTATGAGAGAGGTGCAGAGGCCCAAGAGAGTGATGCATAGGCTAAAGTTAGTGATGCAGAGGCTTAAGAGAGGGATGCATAGGCTCAAGAGAGGGATGTAGAGGCTCAAGAAAGGGATGAATAGGCTCAAGGGAATGATATAGACGCTTAAGAGAGGGATGCAGAGGCTCAAGAAAATGATGAAGAGGCTGAAGAGAGTGATGCAGAGGATCAAGAGAGCGATGCAGAGGCTGAAGAGAGAGATGCAGAGGCTTAAGAGAGTGATGCAGAGGCTCAAGAGAGTGATGCAGGGGCTCAAGAGAATGAGGGCCTAATAGAGGGATGTAGAGGCTCAAGAGAATGATGCAGAAGCTCAAGAGAGTGATGCAGAGGATCAAGAGAGGGGTGCAGAGGTTGAGGAGAATGATGCAGATGCTCAAGAGAGTGATGCAGAGGCTCAAGAGAGTTATTCAGAGGCTCAAGATAGTGATGCAGAGGCTTACGAAAATGATGCAGAGAATCAAGAGAGGGGGATGCAGAGGCTTCAGAGATTGATGCAGACGCTGAAAAGAGTGATGCAGAGGCTCAAGAGAGTGATGCAAAGGCACAAGAGAGCGATGCCTTTGCAGAGAGTGATGCAGAGGCTCAAGAGAATGATGCAGATACCCAAAAAAAGTGATGCAGAAGCTCATGAGAGTGATGCAGAGGCCGAAGAGAGTGATGCAGAGGCTCAAGAGAGGGATGCAGAGGCTCAGGAGAGTGATTCAGAGGCTTACGAGAGTGATGCAGAGGCTTAAGTGAGTAATGAAAAGGCTTATAAGAGGGATGCAGAGGCTCAAGAGAGGGATGCAGATGCTCTAGGGAGGGATGCAGATGCTCAAAAGAGGGATGCAGAAACTGTAGAGAGAGATGCAGAGGCTTAAGAGAGTGAAGCAGAGGCTCAAGAGAGCGATGCAGAGGCTCAAGAGAATGATGTAGAGGCTTAAGAGAGAGATGCAGAGGCTCAAGAGAATGATGCAGAGGCTCATGAGAGTGATGCAGAGGCTTGAGAGAGTGATGCAGAGGCTCAAGAGAGGGATTCAGAGGCTCAAGAGAGGGATTCAGAGGCTTTAGAGAGTGATGCAGAGGCTGAGGATTGTGTTGCAGAGACTCAAGAGAGGGATGCAGAGGCTCAAGAGAGTTATGCAGACACTAAAGAGAGTTATGCAGAGGCTCAATAGAGTGATGCAGAGGTTTATGAGAGTGATGCAGAAGATCAAGAGAGGGATGCAGAGGCTTAAGGGAGTGATGCAGAGGCTCAAGAGAGTGATTCAGAGGCTTACGAAAGTGATGCAGAGGCTAAAGTGAGTGATGCAGAGGCTTACGAGAGGGATTCAGAGGCTCAAGAGAGGGATTCAGAGGCTCAAGAGAGGGGTTCAGAGACACAAGGGAGTTATGGAGAGGCCCATGAGAGGGATGCAGAGGCTCATGAGAGTGATTCAGAGGCTTACGAAAGTGATGCAGAGGCTAAAGTGAGTGATGCAGAGGCTAAAGTGAGTGATGTAGAGGCTAAAGTGAGTGATGCAGAGGCTTACGAGAGGGATTCAGAGGCTCAAGAGAGGGATTCAGAGACTCAAGAGAGTTATGCAGAGGCTCAAGAGAGGGGATGCAGAGGCTCAAGAGAGTGATGCAGAGATTCAAGAGAGTTATGCAGAGGATCAAGAGAGTGATGCAGAGGCTTTTTTCATGTGGTGTGATTTTAAGTAAATATATTCGTTTTTACCAATATATCGATACTACTTCATGTTTTCTCACGATATGTGATTTGGCCTTCAAATCTCAAAATTTCGCAAATGTTGCATTTTTAAGCAAGTTTCTTGCATTTTGTTTCGACCTAAAAATTAACGAATTTAGCAATATTTTGACATTTATCATCCCCTTTTCCTTTATGTGATTTAAACAAAATATCATCGAATTAGGCAATATTTTGCCGTTTTTCCACGTTTCTGTGAATTTTCAGTTTATTGGAATTAATTCATTAAATTAACGATAAAAGAGTTGCAAACATGTAATTGATTAGATAATAAACTTAAATACTTCATCTTCAATCATCTATTTGTTTCTCATTGAAATACTGAGTAAGATATTGAAAAGGGGAGAAGTTCGGTTTTTATTGCATATATCGACGTTTCAGCCGGAATTGTGCGGTTTTACGTGTACATCTTCCATCGGTAATATTAACGGAAAATCAGGAACATTTTAGTTCATTCTAATGAAAACACATTGATTTTTATCATTTGTATTGGAAACAACATTGTCATATGTCTTTTCTTGGGTCTAAATAATACGAAACCTCGCTTTAAGATTCGAAGTTAAAATCCTCAAATTGTTTTATAATAGTGACTTTTTCACGTTTTTTATGTAGTTTGATATTACGTAAATATATTCATTTTTACCAATATTTCGATACTATTTCATATCACGATATGTGATTTGACCTTCATATCTTAGAATTTGGATAATATTGCGTTTTAAGCAAGTTTTCTTGCATTTTGTTTCGCACTCAACATCATCGAATTTATCAATATTTTGACGCTTGTCATCCCCTTTTCCTTTATGTGATTTAAACAAAATATCATCGAAATAGGCAATATTTTGCCGTCTTTCCACGTTTTTGTGAATATCCAGTTTTTTGTTATTAATTCATAAAATATACGATAAAAATGATGCAAACACGTAATTGATTAGATAATACCCTTAAATACTTCATTTTCAATCATCTATTTGTTTCTCGTTGAAATACTGAGTAAGATATTGAAAAGGGGAGAAGTTCGGTTTTTATTGCATATATCGACGTTTCAGCTGGAATAGACCGGTTTTACGGTTACATCTTCCATCGGTAATATAAACGGAAAATCAGGAACATTTTAGTTCATTCTAATGAAACCACATTGATTTTTATCATTTGTATTGGAAACAACATTGTCATATGTCTTTTCTTGGATCTAAATAATACGAAACCTCGCTTTATGATTCGAAGATAAAATCCTCAAATTTGGTATAATAGTGACTTTTTTCACGTTTTTCATGTTGTTTGATATTACGAAAATATGTTCATTTTTACCAATATTTCGATACTATTTCATGTAGTATCACGATATGTGATTTGGCCTTCAAATCTCAGAATTTCGCATAATATTGCATTTTAGGCAAGTTTTCTTGCATTTTGTTTCGTACTATAAATCATCAAATTTAGTATATTTTGACCTTTATCATCCCCCCTTTTTATTTATGTGATATAAACAAAATATCATCGAATTAGGCAATATTTTGCTGTTTTTCCACGTTTTTGTTAATTTCCAGTTTATTGGTATTAATTCATTAAATATACGATAAAAATTATACAAACACATAATTGATTAGATAATAACCTTAAATACTTCATTTTCAATCATCTATTTGTTTCTCGTTGAAATACTGAGTAAGATATTGAAAAGGGGAGAAGTTCGGTTTTTATTGCATATATCGACGTTTCAGCCAGAATAGAGCGGTTTTACGTGTACATCTTCCATCGGTAATATAAACGAAAAATCAGGAACATTTTAGTTAATTCTAATGAAAACACATTGGTTTTTATCATTTGTATTGGACACAACATTGTCATATGTCTTTTCTTGGATCTAAACAAAATATAATCGAATTAGGCAATATTTTGCCGTTTTTCCACGTTTTTGTGAATTTTCAGTTTATTGTTATCAATTCATTATATATACGATAAAAAGGATACAAACACAAAATTGATAAGAAATTAACCTTAAATACTTCATTTTCAATCAACTATTTGTTTCTCGTTAAGATACTGAGTAAGATATTGAAAAGGGGAGAAGTTCTGTTTTTATTGCATATATCGACGTTTCAGCCGGAATAGAACGGTTTTCGTGTACATCTTCCATCGGTAATATAAACGGAAAATCAAGAACATTTTAGTTAATTCTAATGAAAACACATTGTTTTTTTATCATTTGTATTGGAAACAATATTGTCTTATGTATTTTCTTGGATCTAAACAATACGAAACCTCGCTCTATGAATTGAAGTTTAAATCCTCAAATATGGTAAAATAGTGACTTTTTTCACGTTTTTCATGTAGTTTGATATTACGTAAATATATTCATTTTTACCAATATTTCGATACTATTTCATGTAGTATCACAATATGTGATTTGGCCTTCAAATCTCAGAATGTCGCATAATATTGCATTTCAAGCAAGTTTTCTTGCATTTTGTTTCGTACGAAAAATCATCGTATTTAGCAATATTTTGACGTTTATCATCCCCTTTTCCTCTATGTGATTTAAACAAAATATCATCGAACTAGGCAATATTTTGCCGTTTTTACACGTTTTGTGAATTTTCAGTTTCTGGGTATTAATTCATTATATATACGATAAAAATGATGCAAACACATAATTGATTAGATAATAACCTTAAACACTTCATTTTCAATCAACTATTTGTTTCTCGTTAAAATACTGAGTAAGATATTGAAAAGGGGAGAAGTTCTGTTTTTATTGCACATATCGACGTTTCAGCCGGAATAGAGCGGTTTTCGTTTACATCTTCCATCGGCAATATAAACGGAAAATCAGGAACATTTTAGTTAATTCTAATGAAAACACATTGTTTTTTATCATATGAATTTTAAACAACATTGTCATATGTCTTGGATTTAAATAATACGAAACCTCGCTCTATGATTTGAAGTTAAAATCCTCAAATATGGTAAAATAGTGACTTTTTCACGTTTTTCATGTAGTTTGATATTACTTAAAAATATTCATTTTTACCAATACTTCGATACTATTTCATGCAGTATCTCTATACGCGATTTGGCCTTCAAATCTCAAAATTTCGCATAATATTGCATTTTAAGCAAGTTTTCTTGCATTTTGTTTCGTACGAAAAATCATCATATATAGCAATATTTTGACGTTTATCATCCCCCTTTTCCTTTATGTGATATAAACATAAAATCATCGAATTAGGCAATATTTTGCCGTTTTTCCACATTTTTGTGAATTTTCAGTTTATTGTTATTAATTCATTAAATATACGATAAAAATGATGCAAACACATAATTGATTAGAAATTAACCTTAAATACTTAATTTTCAATCAACCATTTGTTTCTCATTAAAATACTGAATAGGATATTGAAATGGTGAGAAGTTCGGTTTTTATTGCATATATCGACGTTTCATCCGGATTAGAGCGGTTTTAAGTGTACATCTTCCATCGGTAATATAAACGGAAAATCAAGAACATTATAGTTAATTCTAATGAAAACACATTGGTTTTTATCATTTGTATTGGAAACAACATTGTCATATGTCTTTTCTTGGATCTAAATAATACGAAACCTCGCTCTATGATTTGAAGTTAAAATCCTCAAATATGGTAAAATAGTGAATTTTCACGTTTTTCATGAAGTTTGATATTACGTATATATATTCTTTTTTACCAATATTTCGATACTATTTCATGTATCACGATATGTGATTTGGCTTTCAAATCTCAGAATTTCGCATAATATTGCATTTAAAGCAAGTTTTCTTGCATTTTGTTTCGTACGAAAAATCATCGAATTTAGCAATATTTTGACGTGTATCATCTCCTTTCCCTTTATGTGATTTAAACAAAATATCATCGAATTAGGTAATATTTTGCCGTTTTTCCACGTTTTTGTGAATTTTCAGTTTATGGGTATTAATTCATTATATATACGATAAAAATGATGCAAACACATAATTGATTAGATAATAACCTTAAATACTTCATTTTCAATCAACTATTTGTTTCTCGTTAAAATACTCAGTAAGATATTGAAAAAGGGAGAAGTTCTGTTTTTATTGCATATATCGACGTTTCAGCCGGAATTGAGCGGTTTTCGTGTACATCTTCCATCGGTAATATAAACGGAAAATCAAGAACATGTTAGGTAATTCTAATGAAAACACATTGATTTTTATCGTTTGTATTGGAAACAACATTGTCATATGTCTTTTCCTGGATCTAATTAATACGAAACCTCGCTCTATGATTTGAAGTTAAAATCCTTAAATATGGTTAAAAAGTGAGTTTTTTCACGTTTTTCATGTAGTTCGATATTACGTAAATATATTCATTTTTACCAATATTTCGATACTATTTCATGTAGGATCACGATATGTGATTTGGCATTCAAATGTCAGAATTTCGCATAATATTGCATTTTAAGCAAGTTTTCTTGCATTTTGTTTCGTACGTAAAATCATCGAATTTTGCAATATTTTGACGTGTATCATCTCCTTTTCCTTTATGTGATTTAAACAAAATATCATCGAATTAGGCAATATTTTGCCGTTTTTCCACGTTTTGATGAATTTTCAGTCTATGGGTATTAATTCATTATATATACGATAAAATAGATGCAAACACATAATTGATTAGAAAATAACCTTAAATACTTCATTTTCAATCATCTATTTGTTTCTCGTTAAAATACTGAGTAAGATATTGAAAAGGGGAGAAGTTCGGTTTTTATTGCATATATCGACGTTTCAGCCGAATTAGAGAGGTTTTACGTGTACATCTTCCATCGGTAATATAAACGGAAAATCAAGAACGTTTTAGTTAATTCTAATGCAAACACATTGTTTTTTATCATTTGTATTGGAAACAACATTGTCATATGTCTTTTCTTGGATCTAAATAATACGAAACCTCGTTCTATGACTTGAAGTTAAAATCCTCAAATATGGTAAAATAGTGACTTTTTCACGTTAATCAGGTAGTTTGAGATTACGTAAATATATTAATTTTACCAATATTTCGATACTATTTCAAGTAGTATCACGATATGTGATTTAGCCTTCAAATCTCAAAATTTCGCATAATATTGCATTTTAAGCAAGTTTTCTTGCATTTTGTTTCTTACGAAAAATCATCGAATTTAGCAATATTTTCACGTTTATCATCCCCTTTTCCTTTATGTGATTTAAACAAAATATCATCGAATTTGGCAATATTTTGCCGTTTTTACACGTTTTTGTGAATTTTCAGTTTATGGGTATTAATTCATTATATATACGATAAAAATGATGCAAACACATAATTGAGTAGATAATAACCTTAAATGCTTCATTTTCAATAAACTATTTGTTTCTCGTTTAAATACTGAGTAAGATATTGAAAAGGGGAGAAGTTCTGTTTTTATTGCACATATCGACGTTTCAGCCGGAATAGAGCGGTTTTCGTTTACATCTTCCATCGGCAATATAAACGGAAAATCAGGAACATTTTAGTTAATTCTAATGAAAACACATTGTTTTTTATCATTTGAATTTTAAACAACATTGTCATATGTCTTTTCTTGGATTTAAATAATACGAAGCCTCGCTCTATGATTTGAAGTTAAAATCCTCAAATATGGTAAAATAGTGACTTTATCACGTTTTTCATGTAGTTTGATATTACGTAAATATATTCATTTTTACCAATACTTCGATACTATTTCATGTAGTATCACTATACGCGATTTGGCCTTCAAATCTCAAAATTTCGCATAATATTGCATTTTAAGCAAGTTTTCTTGCATTTTGTTTCGTACGAAAAATCATCATATATAGCAATATTTTGACGTTTATCATCTTCTTTTCCTTTATGTGATTTAAACGTAATATCATCGAATTTGGCAATATTTTGCCGTTTTTCCACATTTTTGTGAATTTTCAGTTTATTGTTATTAATTCATTAAAAATACGATAAAAATGATGCAAACACATAATTGATAAGAAATTAACCTTAAATACTTCATTTTCAATCAACCATTTGTTTCTCGTTAAAATACTGAATAGGATATTGAAATGGTGAGAAGTTCGGTTTTATTGCATATATCGACGTTTCAGCCGGATTAGAGCGGTTTTACGTGTACATCTTCCATCGGTAATATAAACGGAAAATCAGGAACATTTTAGTTAATTCTAATGAAAACACATTGGTTTTTATCAATTGTATCGGAAACAACATTGTCATATGTCTTTTCTTGGATCTAAATTATACGAAACCTCGCTCTATGATTTGAAGTTAAAATCCCCAAATATGGTAAAATAGTGACTTTTTTCACGTTTTTCATGAAGTTTGATATTACGTATATATATTCTTTTTTACCAATATTTCGATACCATTTCATGTAGTATCACGATATGTGATTTGGCCTTCAAATCTCAGAATTTCGCATAATATTGCATTTAAAGCAAGTTTTCTTGCATTTTGTTTCGTACGAAAAATCATCGAATTTAGCATTATTTTGACGTGTATCATCTCCTTTCCCTTTATGTGATTTAAACAAAATATCAACGAATTAGGTAATATTTTGCCGTTTATCCACGTTTTTGTGAATTTTCAGTTTATGGGTATTAATTCATTATATATACGATAAAAATGATGCAAACACATAATTGATTAGATAATAACCTTAAATACTTCATTTTCAATCAACTATTTGTTTCTCGTTAAAATACTGAATAATATATTGAAAAGGGGAGAAGTTCTGTTTTTATTGCATATTTCGACGTTTCAGCCGGAATAGAGCGGTTTTCGTGTACATCTTCCATCGGTAATATAAACGGAAAATCAGGAACATTTTAGTTAATTTTAATGAAAACACATTGTTTTTTATCATTTGTATTGGAAACAACATTGTCTTATGTCTTTTCTTGGATCTAAATAATACGAAACCTCGCTCTATGATTTGAAGTTTAAATCCTTAAATATGGTAAAATAGTGACTTTTTCACGTTTTTCATGTAGTTTGATATTACGTAAATATATTAATTTTACCAATATTTCGATACTATTTCATGTAGTATCACGATATGTGATTTGGCCTTCAAATCTCAGAATTTCGCATAATATTGCATTTTAAGCAAGTTTTCTTGCATTTTGTTTCTTACGAAAAATCATCGAATTTAGCAATATTTTGACGTTTATCATCCCCTTTTCCTTTATGTGATTTAAACAAAATATCATCGAATTAGGCAATATTTTGCCGTTTTTACACGTTTTTGTGAATTTTCAGTTTATGGGTATTTATTCATTATATATACGATAAAAATGATGCAAACACATAATTGATTAGATAATAACCTTAAACACTTCATTTTCAATCAACTATTTGTTTCTCGTTAAAATACTGAGTAAGATATTGAAAAGGGGAGAAGTTCTGTTTTTATTGCACATATCGACGTTTCAGCCGGAATAGAGCGGTTTTCGTTTACATCTTCCATCGGCAATATAAACGGAAAATCAGGAACATTTTAGTTAATTCTAATGAAAACACATTGTTTTTTATCATATGAATTTTAAACAACATTGTCATATGTCTTGGATTTAAATAATACGAAACCTCGCTCTATGATTTGAAGTTAAAATCCTCAAATATGGTAAAATAGTGACTTTTTCACGTTTTTCATGTAGTTTGATATTACTTAAATATATTCATTTTTACCAATACTTCGATACTATTTCATGTAGTATCTCTATACGCGATTTGGCCTTCAAATCTCAAAATTTCGCATAATATTGCATTTTAAGCAAGTTTTCTTGCATTTTGTTTCGTACGAAAAATCATCATATATAGCAATATTTTGACGTTTATCATCCCCCTTTTCCTTTATGTGATTTAAATATAAAATCATCGAATTAGGCAATATTTTGCCGTTTTTCCACATTTTTGTGAATTTTCAGTTTATTGTTATTAATTCATTAAATATACGATAAAAATGATGCAAACACATAATTGATTAGAAATTAACCTTAAATACTTAATTTTCAATCAACCATTTGTTTCTCATTAAAATACTGAATAGGATATTGAAATGGTGAGAAGTTCGGTTTTTATTGCATATATCGACGTTTCAGCCGGATTAGAGCGGTTTTAAGTGTACATCTTCCATCGGTAATATAAACGGAAAATCAGGAACATTATAGTTAATTCTAATGAAAACACATTGGTTTTTATCATTTGTATTGGAAACAACATTGTCATATGTCTTTTCTTGGATCTAAATAATACGAAACCTCGCTCTATGATTTGAAGTTAAAATCCTCAAATATGGTAAAATAGTGAATTTTCACGTTTTTCATGAAGTTTGATATTACGTATATATATTCTTTTTTACCAATATTTCGATACTATTTCATGTAGTATCACGATATGTGATTTGGCTTTCAAATCTCAGAATTTCGCATAATATTGCATTTAAAGCAAGTTTTCTTGCATTTTGTTTCGTACGAAAAATCATCGAATTTAGCAATATTTTGACGTGTATCGTCTCCTTTCCCTTTATGTGATTTAAACAAAATATCATCGAATTAGGTAATATTTTGCCGTTTTTCCACGTTTTTGTGAATTTTCAGTTTATGGGTATTAATTCATTATATATACGATAAAAATGATGCAAACACATAATTGATTAGATAATAACCTTAAATACTTCATTTTCAATCAACTATTTGTTTCTCGTTAAAATACTCAGTAAGATATTGAAAAAGGGAGAAGTTCTGTTTTTATTGCATATATCGACGTTTCAGCCGGAATTGAGCGGTTTTCGTGTACATCTTCCATCGGTAATATAAACGGAAAATCAAGAACATGTTAGGTAATTCTAATGAAAACACATTGATTTTTATCGTTTGTATTGGAAACAACATTGTCATATGTCTTTTCCTGGATCTAATTAATACGAAACCTCGCTCTATGATTTGAAGTTAAAATCCTCAAATATGGTTAAAAAGTGAGTTTTTTCACGTTTTTCATGTAGTTCGATATTACGTAAATATATTCATTTTTACCAATATTTCGATACTATTTCATGTAGGATCACGATATGTGATTTGGCATTCAAATGTCAGAATTTCGCATAATATTGCATTTTAAGCAAGTTTTCTTGCATTTTGTTTCGTACGTAAAATCATCGAATTTTGCAATATTTTGACGTGTATCATCTCCTTTTCCTTTATGTGATTTAAACAAAATATCATCGAATTAGGCAATATTTTGCCGTTTTTCCACGTTTTGATGAATTTTCAGTCTATGGGTATTAATTCATTATATATACGATAAAATAGATGCAAACACATAATTGATTAGAAAATAACCATAAATACTTCATTTTCAATCATCTATTTGTTTCTCGTTAAAATACTGAGTAAGATATTGAAAAGGGGAGAAGTTCGGTTTTTATTGCATATATCGACGTTTCAGCCGGATTAGAGAGGTTTTACGTGTACATCTTCCATCGGTAATATAAACGGAAAATCAAGAACGTTTTAGTTAATTCTAATGCAAACACATTGTTTTTTATCATTTGTATTGGAAACAACATTGTCATATGTCTTTTCTTGGATCTAAATAATACGAAACCTCGTTCTATGACTTGAAGTTAAAATCCTCAAATATGGTAAAATAGTGACTTTTTCACGTTAATCATGTAGTTTGAGATTACGTAAATATATTAATTTTACCAATATTTCGATACTATTTCAAGTAGTATCACGATATGTGATTTAGCCTTCAAATCTCAAAATTTCGCATAATATTGCATTTTAAGCAAGTTTTCTTGCATTTTGTTTCTTACGAAAAATCATCGAATTTAGCAATATTTTCACGTTTATCATCCCCTTTTCCTTTATGTGATTTAAACAAAATATCATCGAATTTGGCAATATTTTGCCGTTTTTACACGTTTTTGTGAATTTTCAGTTTATGGGTATTAATTCATTATATATACGATAAAAATGATGCAAACACATAATTGAGTAGATAATAACCTTAAATGCTTCATTTTCAATAAACTATTTGTTTCTCGTTAAAATACTGAGTAAGATATTGAAAAGGGGAGAAGTTCTGTTTTTATTGCACATATCGACGTTTCAGCCGGAATAGAGCGGTTTTCGTTTACATCTTCCATCGGCAATATAAACGGAAAATCAGGAACATTTTAGTTAATTCTAATGAAAACACATTGTTTTTTATCATTTGAATTTTAAACAACATTGTCATATGTCTTTTCTTGGATCTAAATTATACGAAACCTCGCTTTATGATTTGAAGTTAAAATCCCCAAATATGGTAAATAGTGACTTTTTTCACGTTTTTCATGAAGTTTGATATTACGTATATATATTCTTTTTTACCAATATTTCGATACTATTTCATGTAGTATCACGATATGTGATTTGGCCTTCAAATCTCAGAATTTCGCATAATATTGCATTTAAAGCAAGTTTTCTTGCATTTTGTTTCGTACGAAAAATCATCGAATTTATGATTTATGAATTTATGAATTTATGATCGAATTTACTTCAGCCTCTACATCACTCTCTTGAGCTTCTGCATCACTCTCGTAAGCCTCTGCATCACTCTCTTTTGTGCCTCTGCAACCCTCTCTTGAGCCTCTGCAACACTCTCTTCATCCTCTGAATCACTCTCGTAAGCCTCTGCATCCCTCGCTTGAGCCTCTGAATCCCTCTTTTGAGCCTCTGCATCACTCTCTTGATCCTTGATGCAATAAAAACCGAACTTCTCCCCATTTCAATATCTTACTCAGTATTTTAACGAGAAGCAAATAGATGATTGAATATGAAGTATTTAAGGTTATTATCTAATCAATTATGTGTTTGCATCTATTTTATCGTATATATAATGAATTAATACCCATAGACTGAAAATTCAGCAAAACGTGGAAAAACGGCAAAATATTGCAAAATTCGATGATTTTACGTACGAAACAAAATGCAAGAAAACTTGCTTAAAATGCAATATTATGCGAAATTCTGACATTTGAATGCCAAATCACATATCGTGATCCTACATGAAATAGTATCGAAATATTGGTAAAAATGAATATATTTACGTAATATCGAACTACATGAAAAACGTGAAAAAAGTCACTTTTTAACCATATTTGAGGATTTTAACTTCAAATCATAGAGCGAGGTTTCGTATTAATTAGATCCAAGAAAAGACATATGACAATGTTGTTTCCAATACAAACGATAAAAATCAATGTGTTTTCATTAGAATTACCTAACATGTTCTTGATTTTCCGTTTATATTACCGATGGAAGATGTACACGAAAACCGCTCAATTCCGGCTGAAACGTCGATATATGCAAGAAAAACAGAACTTCTCCCTTTTTCAATATCTTACTCAGTATTTTAACGAGAAACATATAGTTGATTGAAAATGAAGTATTTAAGGTTACTATCTAATCAATTATGTGTTTGCATCATTTTTATCGTATATATAATGAATTAATACCCATAAACTGAAAATTCACAAAAACGTGGAAAAACGGCCAAATATTACCTAATTCGATGATATTTTGTTTAAATCACATAAGGGAAAGGAGATGATACACGTCAAAATATTGCTAAATTCGATGATTTTTCGTACGAAACAAAATGCAAGAAAACTTGCTTTAAATGCAATATTATGCGAAATTCTGAGATTTGAAGGCCAAATCACATATCGTGATACTACATGAAATAGTATCGAAATATTGGTAAAAAAGAATATATATACGTAATATCAAACTTCATGAAAAACGTGAAAATTCACTATTTTACCATATTTGAGGATTTTAACTTCAAATCATAGAGCGAGGTTTCGTATTATTTAGATCCAAGAAAAGACATATGACAATGTTGTTTCCAATACAAATGATAAAAACCAATGTGTTTTTATTAGAATTAACTATAATGTTCCTGATTTTCCGTTTATATTACCGATGGAAGATGTACACTTAAAACCGCTCTAATCCGGCTGAAACGTCGATATATGCAATAAAAACCGAACTTCTCACAATTTCAATATCCTATTCAGTATTTTAACGAGAAACAAATGGTTGATTGAAAATTAAGTATTTAAGGTTAATATCTAATCAATTATGTGTTTGCATCATTTTTATCGTATATTTAATGAATTAATAACAAAAAACTGAAAATTCACAAAAATGTGGAAAAACGGCAAAATATTGCCTAATTCGATGATATTATGTTTAAATCACATAAAGGAAAAGGGGATGATAAACGTCAAAATATTGCTATATATGATGATTTTTCGTACGAAACAAAATGCAAGAAAACTTGCTTAAAATGCAATATTATGAGAAATTTTGAGATTTGAAGGCCAAATCGCGTATAGTGATACTACATGAAATAGTATCGAAGTATTGGTAAAAATGAATATATTTAAGTACTATCAAACTACATGAAAAACGTGAAAAAGTCACTATTGAACCATATTTGAGGATTTTAACTTCAAATCATAGAGCGAGGTTTCGTATTATTTAAATCCAAGAAAAGACATATGACAATGTTGTTTAAAATTCAAATGATAAAAAACAATGTGTTTTCATTAGAATTAACTAAAATGTTCCTGATTTTCCGTTTATATTGCCGATGGAAGATGTAAACGAAAACCGCTCTATTCCGGCTGAAACGTCGATATGTGCAATAAAAACAGAACTTCTCCCCTTTTCAATATCTTACTCAGTATTTTAACGAGAAACAAATAGTTTATTGAAAATGAAGCATTTAAGGTTATTATCTAATCAATTATGTGTTTGTATCCTTTTTATCGTATATTTAATGAATTGATAACAATAAACTGAAAATTCACAAAAACGTGGAAAAACAGCAAAATATTGCCTAATTCGATTATATTTTGTTTATATCACATAAAGGAAAAGGGGGATGATAAACGTCAAAATATTACTAAATTCAATGATTTTTAGTAACAAAAACATGCTTAAAATGCAAAATATGCGAAATACTGAGATTTGAAGACCAAATCACATATCGTGATTCAACATGAAATAGTATCGAAATATTGGTAAAATGAATATTTTTACGTAATATCAAACTACAAAAAAAAACGTGAAAAGAGTCACTATTATACCAAATTTGAGGTTTTATCTTCGAATCATAAAGCGAGGTTTCGTATTATTTAGATCCAAGAAAAGACATATGACAATGTTGTTTCCAATACAAATGATAAAAACCAATGTGTTACCATTAGAATGAACTAAAATGTTCCTGATTTTCCGTTTATATTACCGATGGAAGATATACACGTAAAACCGCTCTATTCCTGCTGAAACGTCGATATATGCAATAAAAACCGAACTTCTTCCCTTTTCAATATTTTACTCAGTATTTCAACGAGAAACAAATAGATGATTGAAAATGAAGTATTTAAGGATATTATCTAATCAATTATGTGTTTGTATCCTTTTTATCGTATATTTAATGATTTGATAACAATAAACTGGAAATTCACAAAAACGTGGAAAAACAGCAAAAAATTGCCTAATTCGATGATATTTTGTTTATATCACATAACGGAAAAGGGGGGATGATAAACGTGAAAATATTGCTAAATTCGATGATTTATAGTACGAAACAAAATGCAAGAAAACTTGCTTAAAATGCAATATTATGCGAAATTCTGAGATTTGAAGGCCAAATCACATATCGTGATACTACATGAAATAGTCTCAAAATATTGGTTAAAATGAGTCTATTTACGTAATATAAAACTACATGAAAAACGTGCAAAGAGTCACTATTATAGCAAATTTGAGGTTTTATCTTCGAATCATAAAGCGAGGTTTCGTATTATTTAGATCCAAGAAAAGACATATGACAATGTTGTTTCCAATACAAATGATAAAAACCAATGTGTTACCATTAGAATATACTAAAATGTTCCTGATTTTCCGTTTATATTACCGATGGAAGATATACACGTAAAACCGTTCTATTCCGGCTGAAACGTCGATATATGCAATAAAAACCGAACTTCTCCCCTTTTCAATGTTTCTCAGTATTTCAACGAGAAACAAATAGATGATTGAAAATGAAGTATATAAGGTTATTATCTAATCAATTATGTGTTTGTATCCTTTTTATCGTATATTTAATGAATTGATAACAATAAACTGAAAATTCACAAAAACATGGAAAAACAGCAAAATATTGCCTAATTCGATTATATTTTGTTTATATCACATAAAGGAAAAGGGGGATGATAAACGTCAAAATATTACTAAATTCAATGATTTTTAGTACAAAAACATGCTTAAAATGCAAAATATGCGAAATACTGAGATTTGAAGACCAAATCACATATCGTGATTCAACATGAAATAGTATCGAAATATTGGTAAAATGAATATTTTTACGTAATATCAAACTACAAAAAAAAACGTGAAAAGAGTCACTATTATACCAAATTTGAGGTTTTATCTTCGAATCATAAAGCGAGGTTTCGTATTATTTAGATCCAAGAAAAGACATATGACAATGTTGTTTCCAATACAAATGATAAAAACCAATGTGTTACCATTAGAATGAACTAAAATGTTCCTGATTTTCCGTTTATATTACCGATGGAAGATATACACGTAAAACCGCTCTATTCCTGCTGAAACGTCGATATATGCAATAAAAACCGAACTTCTTCCCTTTTCAATATTTTACTCAGTATTTCAACGAGAAACAAATAGATGATTGAAAATGAAGTATTTAAGGATATTATCTAATCAATTATGTGTTTGTATCCTTTTTATCGTATATTTAATGAATTGATAACAATAAACTGGAAATTCACAAAAACGTGGAAAAACAGCAAAAAATTGCCTAATTCGATGATATTTTGTTTATATCACATAACGGAAAAGGGGGGATGATAAACGTGAAAATATTGCTAAATTCGATGATTTATAGTACGAAACAAAATGCAAGAAAACTTGCTTAAAATGCAATATTATGCGAAATTCTGAGATTTGAAGGCCAAATCACATATCGTGATACTACATGAAATAGTATCGAAATATTGGTAAGAATGAGTCTATTTACGTAATATAAAACTACATGAAAAACGTGAAAAAGTCACTATTTTACCATATTTGAGGATTTTAACTTCAAATCACAGAGCGAGGTTTCGTATTATTTAGAATCAAGAAAAGACATATGACAATGTTGTTTCCAATACAAATGATATAAATCAATGTGTTTTCATTAGAATTAACTAAAATGTTCCTGATTTTCCGTTTATATTACCGATGGAAGATATACACGTAAAACCGCTCTATTCCTGCTGAAACGTCGATATATGCAATAAAAACCGAACTTCTTCCCTTTTCAATATTTTACTCAGTATTTCAACGAGAAACAAATAGATGATTGAAAATGAAGTATTTAAGGATATTATCTAATCAATTATGTGTTTGTATCCTTTTTATCGTATATTTAATGATTTGATAACAATAAACTGGAAATTCACAAAAACGTGGAAAAACAGCAAAAAATTGCCTAATTCGATGATATTTTGTTTATATCACATAACGGAAAAGGGGGGATGATAAACGTGAAAATATTGCTAAATTCGATGATTTATAGTACGAAACAAAATGCAAGAAAACTTGCTTAAAATGCAATATTATGCGAAATTCTGAGATTTGAAGGCCAAATCACATATCGTGATACTACATGAAATAGTCTCAAAATATTGGTTAAAATGAGTCTATTTACGTAATATAAAACTACATGAAAAACGTGCAAAGAGTCACTATTATAGCAAATTTGAGGTTTTATCTTCGAATCATAAAGCGAGGTTTCGTATTATTTAGATCCAAGAAAAGACATATGACAATGTTGTTTCCAATACAAATGATAAAAACCAATGTGTTACCATTAGAATATACTAAAATGTTCCTGATTTTCCGTTTATATTACCGATGGAAGATATACACGTAAAACCGTTCTATTCCGGCTGAAACGTCGATATATGCAATAAAAACCGAACTTCTCCCCTTTTCAATGTTTCTCAGTATTTCAACGAGAAACAAATAGATGATTGAAAATGAAGTATATAAGGTTATTATCTAATCAATTATGTGTTTGTATCCTTTTTATCGTATATTTAATGAATTGATAACAATAAACTGAAAATTCACAAAAACATGGAAAAACAGCAAAATATTGCCTAATTCGATTATATTTTGTTTATATCACATAAAGGAAAAGGGGGATGATAAACGTCAAAATATTACTAAATTCAATGATTTTTAGTACAAAAACATGCTTAAAATGCAAAATATGCGAAATACTGAGATTTGAAGACCAAATCACATATCGTGATTCAACATGAAATAGTATCGAAATATTGGTAAAATGAATATTTTTACGTAATATCAAACTACAAAAAAAAACGTGAAAAGAGTCACTATTATACCAAATTTGAGGTTTTATCTTCGAATCATAAAGCGAGGTTTCGTATTATTTAGATCCAAGAAAAGACATATGACAATGTTGTTTCCAATACAAATGATAAAAACCAATGTGTTACCATTAGAATGAACTAAAATGTTCCTGATTTTCCGTTTATATTACCGATGGAAGATATACACGTAAAACCGCTCTATTCCTGCTGAAACGTCGATATATGCAATAAAAACCGAACTTCTTCCCTTTTCAATATTTTACTCAGTATTTCAACGAGAAACAAATAGATGATTGAAAATGAAGTATTTAAGGATATTATCTAATCAATTATGTGTTTGTATCCTTTTTATCGTATATTTAATGAATTGATAACAATAAACTGGAAATTCACAAAAAAGTGGAAAAACAGCAAAAAATTGCCTAATTCGATGATATTTTGTTTATATCACATAACGGAAAAGGGGGGATGATAAACGTGAAAATATTGCTAAATTCGATGATTTATAGTACGAAACAAAATGCAAGAAAACTTGCTTAAAATGCAATATTATGCGAAATTCTGAGATTTGAAGGCCAAATCACATATCGTGATACTACATGAAATAGTATCGAAATATTGGTAAGAATGAGTCTATTTACGTAATATAAAACTACATGAAAAACGTGAAAAAGTCACTATTTTACCATATTTGAGGATTTTAACTTCAAATCACAGAGCGAGGTTTCGTATTATTTAGAATCAAGAAAAGACATATGACAATGTTGTTTCCAATACAAATGATATAAATCAATGTGTTTTCATTAGAATTAACTAAAATGTTCCTGATTTTCCGTTTATATTACCGATGGAAAATGTACACGTAAAACCGCTCTATTCCGGCTGAAACGTCGATATATGCAATAAAAACCGAACTTCTTCTCTTTTCAATATTTTGCTTAGTATTTCAACGAGAAACAAATAGATGATTGAAGATGAAGTATTTAAGGTTATTATCTAATCAATTATGTGTTTGTATCATTTTTATCGTATATATAATGAATTAATAACAATAAACTGGAAATTCACAAAAACGTGGAAAAACAGCAAAAAATAGCCTAATTCGATGATATTTTGTTTATATCACATAAAGGAAAAGGGGGGATGATAAACGTGAAAATATTACTAAATTTCTATGATTTATAGTACGAAACAAAATGCAAGAAAACTTTTCTTAAAATGCAATATTATGCGAAATTCTGAGATTTGAAGGCCAAATCACATATCGTGATACTACATGAAATAGTATCGAAATATTGGTAAAAATGAGTCTATTTACGTAATATAAAACTACATGAAAAACGCGCAAAGAGTCACTATTATACCAAATTTGAGGTTTTATCTTCGAATCATAAAGTGAGGTTTCGTATTATTTAGATCCAAGAAAAGACATATGACAATGTTGTTTCCAATACAAATGATAAAAATCAATGTGTTTCCATTAGAAATAACTAAAATGTTCCTGATTTTCCGTTTATATTACCGACGGAAGATGTATACATAAAATCGCTCTAATCCGGCGGAAACGTCGATATATACAATAAAAACAGAAATTCTCCCTTTTTCAATATCTTAACAAGTATTTTAACGAGAAACAAATAGTTGATTGAAAATGAGGTATTTAAGGTTAATTTCTATTCAATTATGTGTTTGCATCATTTTTATCGTATATTTAATGAATTAATAACAATAAACTGAAAATTTACAAAAACGTGGAAAAACAGCATAATATTGCCTAATTCGATGATATTTTGTTTATATCACATAAAGGAAAAGTGAGATGATAAACGTCAAAATATTCCTAAATTCGATGATTTTTAGTACGAAACAAAATGCAAGAAAACTTGCTTAAAATGCAATATTATGCGAAATTCTGAGATTTGAAGGCCAAATCACATATCGTGATACTACATGAAATAGTATCGAAATATTGGTAAAAATGAGTCTATTTACGTAATATAAAATTACATGAAAAACATGCAAAGAGTCACTATTATACCAAATTTGAGGTTTTATCTTCGAATCATAAAGCGAGGTTTCGTATTATTTAGATCCAAGAAAAGACATATGACAATGTTGTTTCCAATACAAATGATAAAAACCAATGTGTTACCATTAGAATATACTAAAATGTTCCTGATTTTCCGTTTATATTACCGATGGAAGATATACACGTAAAACCGTTCTATTCCGGCTGAAACGTCGATATATGCAATAAAAACCGAACTTCTCCCCTTTTCAATATGTTTCTCAGTATTTCAACGAGAAGCAAATAGATGATTGAAAATGAAGTATATAAGGTTATTATCTAATCAATTATGTGTTTGTATCCTTTTTATCGTATATTTAATGAATTGATAACAATAAACTGAAAATTCACAAAAACGTGGAAAAACAGCAAAATATTGCCTAATTCGATTATACTTTGTTTATATCACATAAAGGAAAAGGGGGATGATAAACGTCAAAATATTACTAAATTCAATGATTTTTAGTACAAAAACATGCTTAAAATGCAAAATATGCGAAATACTGAGATTTGAAGACCAAATCACATATCGTGATACAACATGAAATAGTATCGAAATATTGGTAAAATGAATATATTTGCGTAATATCAAACTACAAAAAAAACGTGAAAAGAGTCACTATTATACCAAATTTGAGGTTTTATCTTCGAATCATAAAGCGAGGTTTCGTATTATTTAGATCCAAGAAAAGACATATGACAATGTTGTTTCCAATACAAATGATAAAAACCAATGTGTTACCATTAGTATGAACTAAAATGTTCCTGATTTTCCGTTTATATTACCGATGGAAGATATACACGTAAAACCGCTCTATTCCTGCTGAAACTTCGATATATGCAATAAAAACCGAACTTCTTCCCTTTTCAATATTTTACTCAGTATTTCAACGAGAAACAAATAGATGATTGAAGATGAAGTATTTAAGGTTATTATCTAATCAATTATGTGTTTGTATCATTTTTATCGTATATATAATGAATTAATAACAATAAACTGGAAATTCACAAAAACGTTAAAAAACAGCAAAAAATTGCCTAATTCGATGATATTTTGTTTATATCACATAAAGAAAAAGGGGGGATGATAAAAGTGAAAATATTACTAAATTCAATGATTTATAGTACGAAACAAAATGCAAGAAAACTTTTCTTAAAATGCAATATTATGCAAAATTCTGAGATTTGAAGGCCAAATCATATATCGTGATACTACATGAAAAAGTATCGAAATATTGGTAAAAATTAATATATTTACGTAATATCAAACTACATGAAAAACGTGAAAAAATTCACTATTATACCAAATTTGAGGTTTTAACTTCGAATCATAAAGCGAGGTTTCGTATTATTTAGATCCAAGAAAAGACACATGAAAATGTTGTTTCCAATACAAATGATAAAAATCAATGTGTTTACATTAGAATGAACTAAAATGTTCCTGATTTTTCGTTTATATTACCGACAGAAGATGTACACGTAAAACCGTTCTAATCCGGCTGAAACGTCGATATATGCAATGAAAACCGAACTTCTCCTCTTTTCAATATCTTATCAAGTATTTTAACGAGAAAGAAATAGTTGATTGAAAACGAAGTATTTAAGTTTATCATCTAATCAATTATGCGATGTATCATTTTTATCGTATATTTAATGAATTAATACCAATAAACTGGAAATTCACAAAAACGTGGAAAAACAGCAAAATATTGCCTAATTCGATAATATTTTGTTTATATCACATAAAGGAAAAGTGAGATGATAAACGTCAAAATATTACTAAATTCGATGATTTTTAGTACGAAACAAAATGCAAGAAAACTTGCTTAAAATGCAATATTATGCGAAATTCTGAAATTTGTAGGCCAAATCACATATCGTGATACTACATGAAATAGTATCGAAATATTGGTAAAAATGAGTCTATTTACGTAATATAAAACTACATGAAAAACGTGAAAAAGTCACTATTTTACCATATTTGAGGATTTTAACTTCAAATCACAGAGCGAGGTTTCGTATTATTTTGAATCAAGAAAAGACATATGACAATGTTGTTTCCAATACAAATGATATAAATCAATGTGTTTTCATTAGAATTAACTAAAATGTTCCTGATTTTCCGTTTATATTACCGGTGGATGATGTACACGTAAAACCGCTCTATTCCGGCTGAAACGTCGATATATGCAATAAAAACCGAACTTCTTCCCTTTTCAATATTTTGCTCAGTATTTCAACGAGAAACAAATAGTTGATTGAAAATGAAGTATTTAAGGATATTATCTAATCAATTATGTGTTTGTATCCTTTTTATCGTATATTTAATGAATTGATAACAATAAACTGGAAATTCACAAAAACGTGGAAAAACAGCAAAAAATTGCCTAATTCGATTATATTTTGTTTATATCACATAAAAGAAAAGGGGGATGATAAACGTCAAAATATTACTAAATTCAATGATTTTTAGTACGAAAACATGCTTAAAATGCAAAATATGCGAAATACTGAGATTTGAAGACCAAATCACATATCGTGATACAACATGAAATAGTATCGAAATATTGGTAAAATGAATATATTTACGTAATATCAAACTACAAAAAAACGTGAAAAAGTCACTATTATATCAAATTTGAGGATTTTATCTTCGAATCATAGAGCGAAGTTTCGTATTATTTAGATCCAAGAAAAGACATATGACAATGTTGTTTCCAATACAAATGATAAAAATCAATATGTTTTCATTAGAATTAACTAAAATGTTCCTGATTTTCCGTTTATATTACCGACGGAAGATGTATACATAAAACCGCTCTAATCCGGCGGAAACGTCGATATATGCAATAAAAACAGAAATTCTCCCTTTTTCAATATCTTAACAAGTATTTTAACGAGAAACAAATAGTTTATTGAAAATGAGGTATTTAAGGTTAATTTCTATTCAATTATGTGTTTGCATCATTTTTATCGTATATTTAATGAATTAATAACAATAAACTGAAAATTTACAAAAACGTGTAAAAACAGCATAATATTGCCTAATTCGATGATATTTTGTTTATATCACGTAAAGGAAAAGTGAGATGATAAACGTCAAAATATTGCTAAATTCGATGATTTTTAGTACGAAACAAAATGCAAGAAAACTTGCTAAAAATGCAATATTATACGAAATTCTGAGATTTGAAGGCTAAATCACATATCGTGATACTACATGAAATAGTATCGAAATATTGGTAAAAATGAATATATTTACGTAATATAAAACTACATGAAAAACGTGAAAAGAGTCACTATTATACCAAATTTGAGGTTTTAACTTCGAATCATAGAGGGAGGTTTCGTATTATTTAGATCCAAGAAAAGACATATGACAATGTTGTTTCCAATACAAATAATAAAAACCAATGTGTTACCATTAGAATGATCTAAAATGTTCCTGATTTTCCGTTTATATTACCGATGGAAGATGTACACGTAAAACCACTCTATTCCAGATGAAACGTCGATATATGCAATAAAAACCGAACTTCTCCCCTTTTCAATATGTTTCTCAGTATTTCAACGAGAAACAAATAGATGATTGAAAATGAAGTATTTAAGGTTATTATCTAATCAATTATGTGTTTGTATCCTTTTTATCGTATATTTAATGAATTGATAACAATAAACTGAAAATTCACAAAAACGTGGAAAAACAGCAAAATATTGCCTAATTCGATTATATTTTGTTTAGATCCAAGAAAAGACATATGACAATGTTGTTTCCAATACAAATGATAAAAATTAATGTGTTTTCATTAGAATGAACTAAAATGTTCCTGATTTTCCGTTTATATTACCGATGGAAGATGTAACCTTAAAACCGGTCTATTCCATCTGAAACGTCGATATATGCAATAAAAACCGAACTTCTCCCCTTTTCAATATCTTACTCAGTATTTCGACGAGAAACAAATTAGATGATTGAAAATGAAGTATTTAAGGTTATTATCTAATCAATTACGTGTTTGCATCATTTTTATCGTATATTTTATGAATTAATAACAATAAACTGGATATTCACAAAAACGTGGAAAGACGGCAAAATATTGCCTATTTCGATGATATTTTGTTTAAATCACATAAAGGAAAAGGGGATGACAAGCGTCAAAATATTGCCAAATTCGATGATGTTGAGTGCGAAACAAAATGCAAGAAAACTTGCTTAAAATGCAATATTATCCAAATTCTAAGATATGAAGGTAAAATCACATATCGTGATACTATATGAAATAGTATCGAAATATTGGTAAAAATGAATATATTTACGTAATATCAAACTACATAAAAAACGTGAAAAAGTCACTATTATAAAAAATTTGAGGATTTTAACTTCGAATCTTAAAGCGAGGTTTCATATTATTTAGATCCAAGAAAAGACATATGACAATGTTGTTTCCAATACAAATGATAAAAATCAATGTGTTTTCATTAGAATGAACTAAAATGTTCCTGATTTTCCGTTTATATTACCGATGGAAGATGTACACGTAAAACCGCAGAATTCCGGCTGAAACGTCGATATATGCAATAAAAACCGAACTTCTCCTCTTTTCAATATCTTACTCAGTATTTCAACGAGAAACAAATAGATGATTGAAGATGAAGTATTTAAGTTTATTATCTAATCAATTACATGTTTGCAACTCTTTTATCGTATATTTAATGAATTAATTCCAATAAACTTAAAATTCACAGAAACGTGGAAAAACGGCAAAATATTGCCTAATTCGATGATATTTTGTTTAAATCACATAAAGGAAAAGGGGATGATAAACGTCAAAATATTGCTAAATTCGTTAATTTTTAGTACGAAACAAAATGCAAGAATTTTGCTTAAAAATTCATCATTTGCGAAATTTTGAGATTTGAAAGCCAAATCACATATCGTGAGAAAACATGAAGTAGTATCGATATATTGGTAAAAACGAATATATTTACGTAAAATCACACCACATGAAAAACGTGAAAAAAGTCACTGTTTTACCATATTTGAGGATTTTAACTTCAAATCATAGAGCAAGGTTTCGTTTTATTTAGAACCAAGAAAAAGACATATGACAATGTTGTTTCCAATACAAATGATAAAAATCAATGTGTTTCCATTAGAAATAACTAAAATGTTCCTGATTTTCCGTTTATATTACCGACGGAAGATGTATACATAAAACCGCTCTAATCCGGCGGAAACGTCGATATATACAATAAAAACAGAAATTCTCCCTTTTTCAATATCTTAACAAGTATTTTAACGAGAAACAAATAGTTGATTGAAAATGAGGTATTTAAGGTTAATTTCTATTCAATTATGTGTTTGCATCATTTTTATCGTATATTTAATGAATTAATAACAATAAACTGAAAATTTACAAAAACGTGGAAAAACAGCATAATATTGCCTAATTCGATGATATTTTGTTTATATCACATAAAGGAAAAGTGAGATGATAAACGTCAAAATATTCCTAAATTCGATGATTTTTAGTACGAAACAAAATGCAAGAAAACTTGCTTAAAATGTAATATTATGCGAAATTCTGAGATTTGAAGGCCAAATCACATATCGTGATACTACATGAAATAGTATCGAAATATTGGTAAAAATGAGTCTATTTACGTAATATAAAATTACATGAAAAACATGCAAAGGGTCACTATTATACCAAATTTGAGGTTTTATTTTCGAATCATAAAGCGAGGTTTCGTATTATTTAGATCCAAGAAAAGACATATGACAATGTTGTTTCCAATACAAATGATAAAAACCAATGTGTTACCATTAGAATATACTAAAATGTTCCTGATTTTCCGTTTATATTACCGATGGAAGATATACACGTAAAACCGTTCTATTCCGGCTGAAACGTCGATATATGCAATAAAAACCGAACTTCTCCCCTTTTCAATATGTGTCTCTGTATTTCAACGAGAAACAAATAGATGATTGAAAATGAAGTATATAAGGTTATTATCTAATCAATTATGTGTTTGTATCCTTTTTATCGTATATTTAATGAATTGATAACAATAAACTGAAAATTCACAAAAACGTGGAAAAACAGCAAAATATTGCCTAATTCGATTATATTTTGTTTATATCACATAAAGGCAAAGGGGGATGATAAACGTCAAAATATTACTAAATTCAATGATTTTTAGTACAAAAACATGCTTAAAATGCAAAATATGCGAAATACTGAGATTTGAAGACCAAATCACATATCGTGATAAAACATGAAATAGTATCGAAATATTGGTAAAATGAATATATTTGCGTAATATCAAACTACAAAAAAAACGTGAAAAGAGTCACTATTATACCAAATTTGAGGTTTTATCTTCGAATCATAAAGCGATGTTTCGTATTATTTAGATCCAAGAAAAGACATATGACAATGTTGTTTCCAATACAAATGATAAAAACCAATGTGTTACCATTAGTATGAACTAAAATGTTCCTGATTTTCCGTTTATATTACCGATGGAAGATATACACGTAAAACCGCTCTATTCCTGCTGAAACGTCGATATATGCAATAAAAACCGAACTTCTTCCCTTTTCAATATTTTACTCAGTATTTCAACGAGAAACAAATAGATGATTGAAGATGAAGTATTTAAAGTTATTATCTAATCAATTATGTGTTTGTATCATTTTTATCGTATATATAATGAATTAATAACAATAAACTGGAAATTCACAAAAACGTGAAAAAACAGCAAAAAATTGCCTAATTCGATGATATTTTGTTTATATCACATAAAGAAAAAGGGGGGATGATAAACGTGAAAATATTACTAAATTCAATGATTTATAGTACGAAACAAAATGCAAGAAAACTTTTCTTAAAATCCAATATTATGCAAAATTCTGAGATTTGAAGGCCAAATCATATATCCTGATACTACATGAAAAAGTATCGAAATATTGGTAAAAATGAATATATTTACGTAATATCAAACTACATGAAAAACGTGAAAAAATTCACTATTATACCAAATTTGAGGTTTTAACTTCGAATCATAAAGCGAGGTTTCGTATTATTTAGATCCAAGAAAAGACACATGACAATGTTGTTTCCAATACTAATGATAAAAATCAATGTGTTTTCATTAGAATGAACTAAAATGTTCCTGATTTTTCGTTTATATTACCGACAGAAGATGTAAATACCAATAAACTGGAAATTCACAAAAACGTGGAAAAACAGCAAAATATTGCCTAATTCGATAATATTTTGTTTAAATCACATAAAGGAAAAGTGAGATGATAAACGTCAAAATATTACTAAATTCGATGATTTTTAGTACGAAACAAAATGCAAGAAAACTTGCTTAAAATGCAATATTATGCGAAATTCTGAAATTTGTAGGCCAAATCACATATCGTGATACTACATGAAATAGTATCGAAATATTGGTAAAAATGAGTCTATTTACGTAATATAAAACTACATGAAAAACGTGAAAAAGTCACTATTTTACCATATTTGAGGATTTTAACTTCAAATCACAGAGCGAGGTTTCGTATTATTTAGAATCAAGAAAAGACATATGACAATGTTGTTTCCAATACAAATGATATAAATCAATGTGTTTTCATTAGAATTAACTAAAATGTTCCTGATTTTCCGTTTATATTACCGATGGAAGATGTACACGTAAAACCGCTCTATTCCGGCTGAAACGTCGATATATGCAATAAAAACCGAACTTCTTACCGTTTCAATATTTTGCTCAGTATTTCAACGAGAAACAAATAGTTGATTGAAAATGAAGTATTTAAGGATATTATCTAATCAATTATGTGTTTGTATCATTTTTATCGTATATATAATGAATTAATAACAATAAACTGGAAATTCACAAAAACGTGGAAAAACAGCAAAAAATAGCCTAATTCGATGATATTTTGTTTATATCACATAAAGGAAAAGGGGGGATGATAAACGTGAAAATATTACTAAATTTCTATGATTTATATTACGAAACAAAATGCAAGAAAACTTTTCTTAAAATGCAATATTATGCGAAATTCTGAGATTTGAAGGCCAAATCACATATCGTGATACTACATGAAATAGTATCGAAATATTGGTAAAAATTAGTCTATTTACGTAATATAAAACTACATGAAAAACGCGCAAAGAGTCACTATTATACCAAATTTGAGGTTTTATCTTCGAATCATAAAGTGAGGTTTCGTATTATTTAGATCCAAGAAAAGACATATGACAATGTTGTTTCCAATACAAATGATAAAAACCAATGTGTTACCATTAGAATGAACTAAAATGTTCCTGATTTTCCGTTTATATTACCGATGGAAGATATACATGTAAAACCGCTCTATTCCGGCTGAAACGTCTATATATGCAATAAAAACCGAACTTCTCCCCTTTTCAATATGTTTCTCAGTATTTCAACGAGAAACAAATAGATGATTGAAAATGAAGTATATAAGGTTATTATCTAATCAATTATGTGTTTGTATCCCTTTTATCGTATATTTAATGAATTGATAACAATAAACTGAAAATTCACAAAAACGTGGAAAAACAGCAAAATATTGCCTAATTCGATTATATTTTGTTTATATCACATAAAGGAAAAGGGGGATGATAAACGTCAAAATATTACTAAATTCAATGATTTTTAGTACGAAAACATGCTTAAAATGCAAAATATGCGAAATACTGAGATATGAAGACCAAATCACATATCGTGATACAACATGAAATAGTATCGAAATATTGGTAAAATGAATATATTTACGTAATATCAAACTACAAAAAAAACGTGAAAAAGTCACTATTATATCAAATTTGAGGATTTTATCTTCGAATCATAGAGCGAGGTTTCGTATTATTTAGATCCAAGAAAAGACATATGACAATGTTGTTTCCAATACAAATGATAAAAATCAATATGTTTTCATTAGAATTAACTAAAATGTTCCTGATTTTCCGTTTATATTACCGACGGAAGATGAATACATAAAACCGCTCTAATCCGGCGGAAACGTCGATATATGCAATAAAAACAGAAATTCTCCCTTTTTCAATATCTTAACAAGTATTTTAACGAGAAACAAATAGTTTATTGAAAATGAGGTATTTAAGGTTAATTTCTATTCAATTATGTGTTTGCATCATTTTTATCGTATATTTAATGAATTAATAACAATAAACTGAAAATTTACAAAAACGTGTAAAAGCAGCATAATATTGCCTAATTCGATGATATTTTGTTTATATCACGTAAAGGAAAAGTGAGATGATAAACGTCAAAATATTGCTAAATTCGATGATTTTTAGTACGAAACAAAATGCAAGAAAACTTGCTAAATATGCAATATTATACGAAATTCTGAGATTTGAAGGCTAAATCACATATCGTGATACTACATGAAATAGTATCGAAATATTGGTAAAAATGAATATATTTACGTAATATAAAACTACATGAAAAACGTGAAAAGAGTCACTATTATACCAAATTTGAGGTTTTAACTTCGAATCATAGAGCGAGGTTTCGTATTATTTAGATCCAAGAAAAGACATATGACAATGTTGTTTCCAATACAAATAATAAAACCAATGTGTTACCATTAGAATGAACTAAAATGTTCCTGATTTTCCGTTTATATTACCGATGGAAGATGTACACGTAAAACCACTCTATTCCGGCTGAAACGTCGATATATGCAATAAAAACCGAACTTCTCCCCTTTTCAATATGTTTCTCAGTATTTCAACGAGAAACAAATAGATGATTGAAAATGAAATATTTAAGGTTATTATCTAATCAATTATGTGTTTGTATCCTTTTTATCGTATATTTAATGAATTGATAACAATAAACTGAAAATTCACAAAAACGTGGAAAAACAGCAAAATATTGCCTAATTCGATTATATTTTGTTTAGATCCAAGAAAAGACATATGACAATGTTGTTTCCAATACAAATGATAAAAACCAATGCGTTTTCATTAGAAATAACTAAAATGTTCCTGATTTTTCGTTTATATTACCGATGGAAGATGTACACGTAAAACCGCTCTATTCTGGCTGAAACGTCGATATATGCAATAAAAACCGAACTTCTCCCCTTTTCAATATCTTACTCAGTATTTCAACGAGAAACAAATAGATGATTGAAAATGAAGTATTTAAGGTTATTATCTAATCAATTATGTGTTTGTATAATTTTTATCGTATATTTAATGAATTAATACCAATAAACTGGAAATTAACAAAAACGTGGAAAAACAGCAAAATATTGCCTAATTCGATGATATTTTGTTTATATCACATAAGTAAAAAGGGGGGATGATAAAGGTCAAAATATACTAAATTTGATGATTTATAGTACGAAACAAAATGCAAGAAAACTTGCCTAAAATGCAATATTATGCGAAATTCTGAGATTTGAAGGCCAAATCACATATCGTGATACTACATGAAATAGTATCGAAATATTGGTAAAAATGAATATATTTTCGTAATATCAAACAACATGAAAAACGTGAAAAAAGTCACTATTACACCAAATTTGAGGATTTTATCTTCGAATCATAAAGCGAGGTTTCGTATTATTTAGATCCAAGAAAAGACATATGACAATGTTGTTTCCAATACAAATGATAAAAATCAATGTGGTTTCATTAGAATGAACTAAAATGTTCCTGATTTTCCGTTTATATTACCGATGGAAGATGTAACCGTAAAACCGGTCTATTCCAGCTGAAACGTCGATATATGCAATAAAAACCGAACTTCTCCCCTTTTCAATATCTTACTCAGTATTTCAACGAGAAACAAATAGATGATTGAAAATGAAGTATTTAAGGTTATTATCTAATCAATTACGTGTTTGCATCATTTTTATCGTATATTTTATGAATTAATAACAATAAACTGGATATTCACAAAAACGTGGAAAGACGGCAAAATATTGCCTATTTCGATGATACTTTGTTTAAATCACATAAAGGAAAAAGGGATGACAAGCGTCAAAATATTGCTAAATTCGATGATGTTGAGTGCGAAACAAAATGCAAGAAAACTTGCTTAAAACGCAATATTATCCAAATTCTAAGATATGAAGGTCAAATCACATATCGTGATACTATATGAAATAGTATCGAAATATTGGTAAAAATGAATATATTTACGTAATATCAAACTACATAAAAAACGTGAAAAAGTCACTATTATAAAACAATTTGAGGATTTTAACTTCGAATCTTAAAGCGAGGTTTCGTATTATTTAGATCCAAGAAAAGACATATGACAATGTTGTTTCCAATACAAATGATAAAAATCAATGTGTTTTCATTAGAATGAACTAAAATGTTCCTGATTTTCCGTTAATATTACCGATGGAAGATGTACACGTAAAACCGCACAATTCCGGCTGAAACGTCGATATATGCAATAAAAACCGAACTTCTCCCCTTTTCAATATCTTACTCAGTATTTCAATGAGAAACAAATAGATGATTGAAGATGAAGTATTTAAGTTTATTATCTAATCAATTACATGTTTGCATCTCTTTTATCGTTAATTTAATGAATTAATTCCAATAAACTGAAAATTCACAGAAACGTGGAAAAACGGCAAAATATTGCCTAATTCGATGATATTTTGTTTAAGTCACATAAAGGAAAAGGGGATGATAAACGTCAAAATATTGCTAAATTCGTTAATTTTTAGGTCGAAACAAAATGCAAGAAACTTGCTTAAAAATGCAACATTTGCGAAATTTTGAGATTTGAAGGCCAAATCTCATATCGTGAGAAAACATGAAGTAGTATCGATATATTGGTAAAAACGAATATATTTACGTAAAATCACACCACATGAAAAAAGCCTCTGCATCACTCTCTTGATCCTCTGCATAACTCTCTTGAGTCTCTGCATCACTCTCTTGAGCCACTGCATCCCTCTCTTGAGCCTCTGCATAACTCTCTTGAGTCTCTGAATCCCTCTCTTGAGCCTCTGAATCCCTCTCGTAAGCCTCTGCATCACTCACTTTAGCCTCTGCATCACTTTCGTAAGCCTCTGAATCACTCTCATGAGCCCCTGCATCCCTCTCATGGGCCTCTCCATAACTCCCTTGTGTCTCTGAATCCCTCTCTTGAGCCTCTGAATCCCTCTCTTGAGCCTCTGAATCCCTCTCGTAAGCCTCTGCATCACTCACTTTAGCCTCTGCATCACTTTCGTAAGCCTCTGAATCACTCTCTTGAGCCTCTGCATCCCTCTCTTGAGCCTCTGCATCCCTCTCTTGAACTCCTGCAACCCTCTCTTGAGCTTTTAATGTAGTTCGATATTACGTAAATATATTCATTTTTACCAATATTTCGATACTATTTCATGTAGGATCACGATATGTGATTTGGCATTCAAATGTTAGAATTTCGCAAATTTTGCATTTTAATCAAGTTTTCTTGCATTTTGTTTCGTACGTAGACCCATGGAGAAGTGAAGGAAGACCCAGGCTTGCCTTTTAACAATAACTTCCCCTGAGTCTTAGAATTTAGCAATATTTTGACGTTTATCATCTCCTTTTCCTTTATGTGATTTAAACAAAATATCATCGAATTAGGCAATATTTTCCCGTTTTTCCACGTTTTTGTGAATTTTCAGTCTATGGGTATTAATTCATTATATATACGATAAAAATGATGCAAACACATAATTGATTAGATAATAACCTTAAATACTTCATTTTCAATCAATCATCTAATGAGTCACAGATTCTCTCGAGATATTTTGTTGTGTGGGGCTATGAAGTCAGCTCGAGGTGTAACGAAAGACAGCGTTCAACTTAACAAAACAATTTATTCAACAAAGTACTAACTACTACAACAACAACGAAAACCTAGGACCTGGACCTGCCTTACCCTGCCTAGTCAATAACGGCTTCTCCAATGGTTTCGTCGAAGACATCATAAGAAGAAAAGTGGAAAGCCATGCAACCTCTGAAGAGACAACTAACACAACACCTATACCCCCTATTAGACTATTTTACAGGAACTTCTTTTCCACAGCTCATAAAACGGAGGAAAGGGTCCTGAAAGATATTGTTAATAGAAACATTATCCCTACAGACAAAAATCAGAGGATACAACTGACGATTTACTATAAAACCAGAAAAACGGCCAGCCTACTCATGAGAAACTCTCCAGACACAAAACAGAACGCTTTAAAAGAGACTAACGTCGTCTATGCCTTCAAATGCCCTCTTGGGGACTGTAAGCTCAAAAAAACCCAGTATATTGGCAAGACAACAACATCTCTTTCTAGGCGTTTAACGATGCATAAGCAACAGGGCTCCATTAAGGAACATATAATCTCTTCCCACAACCAAACCATCGCCAGAGAAATCCCAGTAAACAACACAGAAATCATCGATAGATACAGCGATAGCAGGCGGCTTGACGTTTGCGAGGCACTACACATCAAGAAGTCAACACCAGCAATCAACAGCCAATTATTGCACAACTATATTCTACCCACCTCACGACTCCGCTCCAAAACAGAAGCATCAAGAAATATGGACCAATAGGCTTTCTACAAACACTTCTATTCAATATCCAATGTTTCGTGTTCTGTCTTGTGTTGATGAAATTAATACCCTATTAATGCCACATCTTGTTCTGTCTTGTGTTAATGCCACATCACCCCTTCCACCTCACTCAAATGTAGATATAAAATCGGAGATGCGTAAGTTCTATTCAGTTGTGTATTTGTGAACTAAAGTCTTTGAAAATGTAATAAGTTTTACGAAACGCGCTCGTGTCGCGTCAGACTAGAAATAAAAATGAATTTTGGAGAATTGATTTTTGATTTACCTCCAACAGTGAAAAGAAATGTACGAAAGATTGAGAAAATTCGTGTTAGAATTATTAATCTTACTTTTTCGGTCATATTTAATAATATATGTCTACAGGAAAGACTGCTACCAAAATATACTAATATATATATACATATATATATATATATATATATATATATATATATATATATATATATATATATATATATATATATATATATATATATATATATACTGATATATATATATATATATATATCAGTATAAATGTTCCTTGATACACAACAATGATCAATCGATCACCCTATCAGTCCTAAAACACATACATCTGTAGGTAATCCAACCTACGTCTGTAACTCTATGCTTCAGAGTTACAGACGTAGGCACTCCTCGGCACAAGAACGGCAAACAATCACTCACCTTTCACTGCGCCTTGCACCCTAAGGACAACCAAACACTCTATCACTTCCCTACAAGTAATCCTTTAGAACTTCCCTTCCATATCTGGAAGTTCACTACCCTGATCTCTTCAGGAACTACCAGGATCCTCTGCAGCTCCTCCTGGCTGCTACACCATGAAGTTTTCCTTGGGCAACTATAGTGCTTCACTACCTCTACTAGGGTCCTCCACAGCTCTCCTGGCTGCTACACCATGAAGTTTCCTCGAACAACTATGGTGCTTCACCACCTCTACAGAAGCACGTGACACTCCTCTTCACTGCTTCAGCCGGAATAGAGATGTTTTCGTGCACATCTTCCATCGGTAATATATACGGAAAATCAGTTTTTTTTTTTTGTTATATTATATATACGATAAAAATGATGCAAACACATAATTGATTAGAAATTAACCTTAAATACTTCATTTTCAATCAACTATTTGTTTCTCGTTAAGATACTGAGTAAGATATTGAAAAGGGGAGAAGTTCTGTTTTTATTGCATATATCGACGTTTCAGCCGGAATAGAACAGTTTTCGTGTACATCTTCCATCGGTAATATAAACGGAAAATCAAGAACATTTTAGTTAATTCTAATGAAAACACATTGTTTTTTATCATTTGTATTGGAAACAACATTGTCTTATGTCTTTTCTTGGATCTAAACAATACGAAACCTCGCTCTATGATTTGAAATTTAAATCCTCAAATATGGTAAAATAGTGACTTTTTTCACGTTTTTCATGTAGTTTGATATTACGTAAATATATTCATTTTTACCAATATTTCGATACTATTTCATGTAGTATCACAATATGTGATTTGGCCTTCAAATCTCAGAATGTCGCATAATATTGCATTTCAAGCAAGTAGTCTTGCATTTTGTTTCGTACGAAAAATCATCGAATTTAGCAATATTTTGACGTTTATCATCCCCTTTTCCTTGATTTGATGTGATTTAAACAAAATATCATCGACTTAGGCAATATTTTGCCGTTTTTCCACGTTTTGTGAATTTTCAGTTTATGGGTATTAATTCATTATATATACGATAAGAATGATGCAAACACATAATTGATTAGATAATAACCTTAAATACTTCATTTTCAATCAACTATTTGTTTCTCGTTAAAATACTGAGTAAGATATTGAAAAGGGGAGAAGTTCTGTTTTTATTGAATATATCGACGTTTCAGCCGGAATACAGATGTTTTCGTGTACATCTTCCATCGGTAATATTAACGGAAAATCAGTTTTTTTTTGTTAATTCTAATGAAAACACATTGATTTTTATCATTTGTATTGGAAACAACATTGTCATATGTATTTTTTTGGATCTAAATAATACGAAACCTCGCTCTATGATTTGAAGTTAAAATCCTCAAATATGGTTAAATAGTGACTTTTTTCACGTTTTTCATGTAGTTTGATATTACGTATATATATTAATTTTTACCAATATTTCGATACTATTTCATGTAGTATCACGATATGTGATTTGGACTTCAAATCTCAGAATTTCGCATAATATTGCATTTTAACCAAGTTTTCTTGCATTTTGTTTCGTACGAATTATCATCGAATTTAGCAATATTTTGACGTTTATCATCCCCTTTTCCTTTATGTGATTTAAACAAAATATCATCGAATTAGGCAATATTTTGCCGTTTTTACACGTTTTCGTGAATTTTCAGTTTATGGGTATTTATTCATTATATATATGATAAAAATGATGCAAACACATAATTGATTAGATAATAACCTTAAATACTTCATTTTCAATCAACTATTTGTTTCTCGTTAAAATACTGAGTAAGATATTGAAAAAGGGAGAAGTTCTGTTTTTATTATGATGAAAAATCTCACACCTACAGTCAACAAGGTGTTCATACGTGTATAAAGCATTAGTGGCAATGGGATCATCAGTAACAGTGGGACCATCAGTGGCAGTGGGATCATCAGTTATTACATCAAAATATTCTGACCATAGTAAATGGACCAAAGATCTTTACGACACCCACACTCGTCAGCGACAACAGTCACCGCGCATGACAAGTTTAAGCAGTTAGGGGCATTGGTTCTGGTTCGAGTACAATTATGGCGCTGTAGAGCTTCCCTAATTAAAGATGCAGTTGTAAGAGAAGTGAAGTTACTCCACGTGTGTAGTTAGTCACTACTGGGAACGTGGGAGACGTTCAAGGAAGTAAGTGGCCAGGGTATGGAGAGGTGCAGAAGGGCGAGTCAAAGACGAAGCCGGATGTAAGTCAATGATGAAACCGGGTGTGAGTATAACGCAGCCGGAGCAGTGGAACAGTGCCTTGCAACCCAACCACATGGTCCATCAAGGGAAGGCACAGGGCAACCTCAGGGGAGTATATATATGTAGCCTAACCACTGAAGGGTCTGAAAGGTAACCCAGCAACTGATACCAACTTCACGGTTCCCACTTGAACCAATGTGTGCCCAAACATGCTAGCTAGCTGGGCCGACTGATCTAGGTGGGCCTTGTTGAACCTCACAGAAGCTGTGCCCTCACACTGTTGCTGTTGCCCAGAGGTCTCAACCGCTGGATGGGCTCGACCACCAGATGAAGTAACGTAGGGCAATGTGTGTCTTCATGCACCATAGTTGCAGCAAGCAGGAGAGAGGAACGGAAGCCATCCACACTCGCTTGTAGACGTGTCACCTCCTGAAGGAAACCAGTCTTGACGGGGGTAAACACGTGCGTGCGTGTGTGCGTGCCACACAATCCTAGGAAGGTTAGGTTAGTTTAGTTTGTCTTTGCAATACAAGTAAAAAGTAGTTTTCCAGTTTGTCCAACTCAATAGTGTCAATTTCTGCTCTCTAATTTCGTTGTCCGTCGGTATATATACTACGGTCCTAATCGTTACTATATTTACTACCAAAGCTCCTAGGAGGATGGGCTCTGATAATGACATACTCTAATAGTGATATTAGAATATGGTGGATTATGGCCACGAGGAAGGTGTGACGTCACCTCTGGCTCCAGAATACCATACAAGTTTCATTCGCGAGCGCCAGCCCTGGCTCCAGCTCTTGGTCCACACACCCGCATATTTTGAATTGCGTAAACTAGGCAATGAAAACCCAGCAATTGGCAAGTTCAACTTAAACACAAGGCGCTTCACATTGCTAATCAGGTCGCCGTTCAATCCCCCGACCGCCCAAGTGGTTGGGTACTATTCCTTCCCTCTGTCCTATCCTAAATTCTTGTAGCCCTTCCAAGTGCTATATAGTCGTAATGGCTTGGTGCTTCATCCTGGTAATTACCTTCCTTTCACACGCTGTTATGGAAGATTGTGACGTAACGGAAGAAGTGGGAGACCAGGAGCATTACTCCACTGTAAACCTTAGCGGGGCCGAGGTATACCTTGACAACTGGTTGGTTGTTTTTGGCGTAGGTGAAGCTCTGAAATGTATGTGAGCACCACAGGTGGTCCCGGAGAAGCCTATAGTGACAACTTCTGAATTCTGGTCATAGAACAGCTCACCCACCAAGTGCCCACGTGACAGAATGTGACAGTCACTTGGCGACAGGTGACTTGCGTTCTGTCACGTGCCCAAGTGACAGAACGTAGTCTACGACCACGATGCGAGTTAAACGGTTCAGAAAGTCAACTCCCGACTTTGGGAAGGGTGTTCGTCCAGGAGAGGCGGACTTACATCCACGCCCTCGGGGAGTTTAAGATCGCTCAGATAACATGCGGACTGAAGGAAATATACCTGCTGGAGTACTGCGTGGTGTTGACACCCACCATCTTGCTACCGTGGTTTCGTTCACAGGGCAACGCAGAGAGGGGGGGAAGAACAGGGAACGCATACAGCACCAACTGGTGCCATCCAGCTCCTCGTTGAAAGTCTTCATGACTGCGATGCCCAAAAAATTATATTAGGAGTTGTACTTTTGCAGAATATCATAAGCTGTAGTCTTCTTCCCCCAGAGAGCCTATATTTCTCTCAAGCCAGTTTAAAACTTCTTTTTCAGTGAAGATTAATGTAACGTGTACTAAAAGGAATATAGTATAGTACACGAATTTTTTGTTTTAGGTGACTGGAATGTATTTATTATGGAGCGAAAATCCGTGTTAGAAGCAGTGTGAGTGTTAGAGACGTGCGACTGCCACAGACGTGCGAGTGCTAGAGACGTGAGTGCCACAGACGTCTGAGTGCCAGAGACGTGAGTGCCACACACATGCGAGTGTCACAGACGTGCGAGTTCCACAAACGTGCGAGTGTCCCAGACGTGTGAGTGCCACAGACGTGCGAGTGCCACAGACGTGCGAATGCCACAGACGTGTGAGTTCCACAGACGTGTGAGTGCCACAGACGTGTGAGTGCCACAGATGTGTGAGTGCCACAGACGTGGCACCAGAGATCCCACAGCAATGCTAATACTATTTAAATAATTGGTGCTGTCTCGTCTTTATTACTGCTCTGTACTCGCTTCCTCTTTCAGAGCAGGAGAGAGTCTGAAATAGAGGGACTACAGAGAACATATACGGCACGTATAAAAAAGAAAAAACGCCTAAATTATTGGGACCGTTTCAAAGCTCTCAAAGTGTATTCTTCTGAAAAAGAGAGGAGAGAGAGGTATCAAATAATATATACATAGAAGACAGGGAGGTCAGGTCCCAAATTTGCACAGTAGAATAACAACATACTGGAGCGAAAGATACAGAAGGAAATGCAGAATAGAACCAGTGAGGAGTAGAGATGCCATAGGCACAATCAGAGAGCACTGTCTGAGCATCAGAGGTCCACGGCTGTTCAGTATCACCCCCCCCCCTCCCCCAGCAAGCATTAGAAATATTACCGGAAAAAAGGTGGATGTATTCAAGAGGCACTTATAAAAGTTCTTGTTCGGGGAGTAGAAGAACTCTCGGAACCCTTGCCACGTATGGCCTAACCACTTGGACTGGACGGCAGAGCGACGGTTTCGCTTTATGCAGGTCATAAAGCGAAATTTATGCAGGTATTTAATGAATTAATAACATTAAACTGAAAATTCACGTAAACGTGGAAAAACGGCGAGGTTTCATATTATTTAGATCCAAGAAAAGACATATGACAATGTTGTTTCCAATACAAATGATAAAAATCAATGTGTTTTCATTAGAATTATCTAAAATGTTCCTATTTTCCGTTCATATTACCGATGGAAGATGTACACGAAAACCGCTCTATTCCTTCTGAAACGTCGATATATGCAATAAAATCAGAACTTCTCCCCTTTTCAATATCATACTCAGTATTTTAACGAGAAACAAATAGTTGATTGAAAATGAAGTATTTATGAAGTTGATTGAAGTATTTAAGGTTATTATCTAATCAATTATGTGTTTGCATCATTTTTATCATATATATAATGAATTAATACCAATAAACTGAAAATTCACAAAAACGTGGAAAAACGGCAAAATATTGCCTAATTCGATGATATTTTGTTTAAATCACATAAAGGAAAAGGGGATCATAAACGTCAAAATATTGCTAAATTCGATGATTTTTCGTACGAAACAAAATGCAAGAAAACTTGCTTAAAATGCAAATTTATGCGAAATTCTGAGATTTGAAGGCCAAATCACATATCGTGATACTACATGAAATAGTATCGAAATATTGGTAAAAATGAATATATTTTCGTAATATGAAACTACAAGAAAAACGTGAAAAAAGTCACTATATAACCATATTTGAGGATTTTAACTTCAAATCATAGAGCGAGGTTTCGTAATGTTTAGATCCAAGAAAAGACATATGACAATGTTGTTTCCAATACAAATGATAAAAATCAATGTGTTTTCATTAGAATTAACTAAAATGTTCCTGATTTTCCGTTTATATTACCGATGGAAGATGTAAACGAAAACCGCTCTATTCCGGCTGAAACGTCAGGAATGCAATAAAAACATGCAATAATATATGCAATAATAATATATGCAATATGAATATGCAATAAAAACAGAACTTCTCCCCTTTTCAATATCTCACTCAGTATTTTAACGAGAAACAAATAGATGATTGAAAATGAAGTATTTAAGGTTATTATCTAATCAATTATGTGTTTGCATCATTTTTATCGTATATATAATGAATTAATACCCATAGACTGAAAATTCACAAAAACGTGGAAAAACGGCAAAATATTGCCTAATTCGATGATATTTTGTTTAAATCACATAAAAGAAAAGGAGATGATAAACGTCAAAATATTGCTAAATTCTAAGACTCAGGGGAAGTTATTGTTAAAAGGTAAGCCTGGGTCTTCCCTCACTTCTCCATGGGTCTACGTACGAAACAAAATGCAAGAAAACATGATTAAAATGCAATATTATGCGAAATTCTAACATTTGAATGCCAAATCACATATCGTGATCCTACATGAAATAGTATCGAAATATTGGTAAAAATGAATATATTTACGTAATATCGAACTACATGAAAAGCTCAAGAGAGGGTTGCAGGAGTTCAAGAGAGGGATGCAGAGGCTCAAGAGAGGGATGCAGAGGCTCAAGAGAGTGATTCAGAGGCTTACGAAAGTGATGCAGAGGCTAAAGTGAGTGATGCAGAGGCTTACGAGAGGGATTCAGAGGCTCAAGAGAGGGATTCAGAGGCTCAAGAGAGGGATTCAGAGACCAACCTGTCCTCTTAAAAAGAACGTCAACAGTTGCCGTTTGACTCTACGGCTGTTTTTGGACGTTATTTTGTCTTAAACTACGTCTATTTTCGCTTCCATGGACTATCTCTTGTTATACAATGAAATACCACACTCTTATTATTCTATAACTCACTGACTATGCTCTGATATATGTTCTTCAAGTAAAAATACATATATTTTTGCCTTAATTAGGCCATAATCCAGAAAATTCCAGCCCATCGATCTTTATATTTAGGAAAACATCTAATAAATTTGGAAATGAATTTTTCGTTCGCCGACAGTTTCCTGTTACTATTTAGTCTTTTATGCTTTAATGTCGCTGGTCATTGTGACTTTCCCAGGATTTATATATGTTTTGTAGTAGCATTTAGTCACACTACAGTAATTTAACTAATGGGAAACCTTTATAGTCGTCGTAAATTAGTAATAATCATTTATCAAATAATAAATTAGCAAACATGTACAACTTCTTATGTTACGACTTTTCGGGTAGGCCGTTCTGTTTGTTTACAACCCCAATGCTTCAAAAAACACAATACTTTTAATATATAAGTGACTAAGTATGCTCTAATACATGGTCCTCAATGAAAATTATGTTTTTTTTTGTTAATTTGTCCATAATGAATAAGATTCGTTACTGTTGATCTTTATATTAAGAAAAACATCTAAGAAATTTGGTATTGAATTTTCGTTCAAATAAAGTTTCCAGTTACTATTTCCTAGTTATCCTTAAATGTAGGTGGTCATTATTTTACTGTTATGTATATAGAAATTTAGCATTATGCATTTATAATACAGAACAATTTGGTCATTCCACTGCCTCATAATTATATAAAATACATTGTGACAAATACTTGATAATTAAAATCAGAGTTTTTTGACAACTATAAAAAATCCTGTTGAAATCATGCCGTTTTGAGTTGTCATACGCTTCTTAGTAAATAATATTGTGTAATGTTTGGCACAATTTATCACTGTATTTACAAACTGTTTAGGTATTAATGTATTCATTTTTTTTAATGTGTAATATGTTACTTAATCCTAAACTTCTTTTGCAACATTTATATCAGTTATAAATAATTGTCGCGAAACGGCGTATGAAAAAATAAATTTCGCCAAATGAAATTAGTGTATCGGCGATCGAGCGGCCATATTTAAAAGTGCATACTCTTGTCACTGTCCTGACATTAGTTTTCGATGTACGTATTTCATTTTTGTACCAATGTGTTCGCAATAGAATGTTCTAGAAGAACATAAGTATAAAACGTCACATAAATATGTGTTCGACCGGCAACATATATAAAAACTACGTCGATTATACTCGTCGTGTCAATAATACAATTGTTTTACCACGCTGATTCAATGCCATACTGTTTTCTCAAATAAGCTCTTCGGCTATTAGAGAAAACGTAAATTTCATGGCGAACATTTGTAAACTATCCCCAAGTAGATCTGATCGAAATTGGAATTTATACAAATATTTATTCTCGTGTTGCCCGCCACTGTCACCCTTGAGTAACCAGAAACGGATATACAGTAAAAACTAGGCTAACTCATCCTAATCCTTGCACAAGCCCTCCAGAATTTATTTATTGAAGATCAGCAAAAAATTATTGCGCAGCTCATATTATACAGTTTAAGAATGAGATTTCCTTGTTCTAAAGGAATGAAAATGACACTGCCTTAATCTCAGTCGATTAAGTCAGTGTCTGGGATGCTCCCGGTGCCCGTGCCTGGTGCTCGTGCACCAGGCACGGGCGATAGTGTACGTTTAATTGTTCTTTTAGTGTAAATAACGGAATAAAATGTAAGACATATAGTCTGCAGATCTTTTTCCAGATGTCTTTTATTTTTTTCCTAAATAAAACTAAGATATTGCGAATTTTGCTTAACAAGTACATTAATTATTAACTTTTTGTCTTTATTATTGTTATAATTAAAAGAATTACATCTTGTTTTTTTGCTTATGTACAAAACATAGTCTAATAACAACAGTTCGTTGCCCCTAAATCATCACATCTGGAAGGTCCCAGCACATTGTGGTATTCTCCATAATGAACTGGTAGACCAACTAGCCAAAGCAATGCACGACACGCCTCACCTCACCCGTCATCCAATTCCCCATGTTGCACGTAAAGGAGCCTTCAAAGATACCATCTCCCAGGATTTTGCAACAAACTGGAAAACGTTATGCTCACCTTTGCACTATGGGTCCATTAAAAAGAAATGGGAAACTTGGAAACATGTCCGATATAAAAGCAGAGAAATTGATGTAACGATGACCAGATTAAGGCTGGGACACACCAAACTAGCAGCACACAGCTCTAAGTACAGAACAGACATCAACGAACTCTGTACTCACTGTCAGGTGCCTGAAACAGTCGAACACTATCTCCTGCACTGCTTCCGACATTATAGTGCCAGAGTAAATTTCAAACAAGTCTTTATCGCACTTAAAATACCCTTTACCATCGAGCATATATTAGGAGGCGGTGACCACTCGTCACAAGAAAAATACCAAATAGTCAGAGCACTGGCTAAATATCTCCAATCGACCAACAAATTGGGTCACATCTGACCCGCGCCACATTTATACCTGGCGCCACCAACAGCTAAACACAGAAAACAACTACCTCGTCGCAACACCAAGGATCAGCTGACGCCATAAACACAACACACCGCCCTACGGTGCGGCAAGTCTCCCTCTAACACACACCTCTGTTTTAATCACCGTTCCTCTATCTACAGCACAAAGCAACAAGCACCTTGGTAGCTCCGATCGTCTTCAACATAAAAGCGTCCAACAACATCAGTACTGGTGCAGTCATCGGGAGGACAAACCCTTCATGCAAACTGCACCTACTATCAACAAGAAGAAGAAATCATCACAACATAACCAGTTTACTCATGTCATCGCCCCTAAATCAACAAAAACAACCAGTGTATTATTGTAAATAAGTATATCTTATGATTTCTTAGCAATGGTAAGACATTTTTAAGACTCTAACCTTCGTAAGAAGGTATGCTGTATACGAACTGAACGACCTCGCTTCACAACAAAAACATGGCCACATGAGTTGGATTATTCCGGTAATATTGAGCTACTGTTCATTGTTATTAGTTTACCAATACTGTTAGGGAATGTCATAAGAGTTAGGGAATGTCATAAGAGTAGTCACAGGGCAACCAAAGATACCCAGCTTCTGGGTACGGGATCTTTGCCCGAAACGCTATGCGTGCTAGTGGCTTTACAATAATAATAATAATTTATTTAGGAAAAATATATACATAGATGCAGAGTTACAGTACAAACATTCTGTTTGATTTATAGATAGAGGTAGTACATACAATACCTAAAGCCACTAGTACGAATAGCGTTTCGGGCAAGATTGTAAAATCATCATTATTCCTATTTTCTCTCTTAACCCCCAGTGTACCTTCTCGTATATTAATAAATAAATAACCAGGTTTTTTTATGCGGCTGTGCTGAAAGCCTGACGTAAAATAAATCATTGTGTCGGAGAACAGGAAGCTACAAATTAGGCTTGTATTGAGGTTCCCCCCTCCCCCCTTTCCCCCCAATTACAGGTCTTGTCTAATTACCACAAGCTACCACAAGCTACACAAGCTTCACAAAGCTTCCTGGCAATACGTTAGTAATGAATAAATATGATATGTTAGGCTGACCTAACCTAACCTAACCTAATCAAACCTAACCAAATCTAACCTAACCAAATCTAACCTAACCAAATCTAACCTAACCAAATCTAACCTAACCAAATCTAACCTAACTTAATCAAACCTAACCTAACCTAACCTAACCTAACCTCACCTCACCTAACCGATGCTTGGATCGTCGACTTGATTTGGTGTCACCATTTCTTTATTTTCATTTAATTTCTTTATAGAAAGATACTTTTTCAGATTAAAATTATGTTTTTTCGTGTTGTACATTCAGTACCAACATTATAATGAGTAAATATATCTTATTTATTCATTACTAACATATTGCCAGGAAGCTATGTGAAGCTTGTGTAGCTTGTGGTAGCTTGTAATTAGACAGACCGCCAATTACTGGTGGAGTAAATCAGCCTAGCCTACTTCTTCCTAGCATAACCTAGCCAACACTAGCCAAGCCTAGTCTACCCTTGCCTAGCCTAGCAAACAGCCCTTGAACCCCCTACTGTTAAGACTGCTCTCTGATTGTACCTATGACACCTATTATTAATTTCCTTCTGTATCTTTAGCTCCAGTATGTTGTTATATTATGCTGTGCAAATTTGGGACCTGGCCCTCTAGTATCTTACATATATGTATTATTTGATGCCATTCTTGTCTCGTGTCCAGAGAGTAAATTTTGAGAGCTTTGAGACGGTCTCAATTATTTAGATGTTTTATCATTTATATGTTTGCTGTTTATGGTCTCTTTATTTCCTCTAATTCAGAGATTTCTCCTGTTCAGAAAGGGGGAGTCAGTACCGAGCAATGCTCAAGATGGGACAGCACCAGTTATTTGAATAGTATTAGCATTACTGTGGGTAGGGTCTTTGAATTTTAACATTCTCATAAACCATTCCATTATTTTTCTGGCCGCCACTATATTTGCTCGGTTATGTTCACAAAGTGTGAGGTCGTCAGACGTCGTAATTCTCAGATCTCTTGCATGTTTGTTCCTTCTTAGAGTGGGTCTGATTGTGTCCTGTGTTCCTTGTTTCATTTAATTTCCTCGTTTCTACCATACTTCAGCACCTGTAACTTATCACTGTTAAAATCATGTTATTTCTGTTTTTTCAATGTCTCCTACAGTGCCAATTTACTTGTGTCTTCTGTATCATCTGTAAAGTTTCATTGTTCAAATGTGTTATAAAATACATGCACCACTATCTTAGTGGTGCATATATGCATTCTACCTTGCATTTATATGCAAGTTAGAAAAATATGCATGAAAAAATATATATGAAAAATATGCATTTTTGTTTTTTTATAATTAATCTAAACTGATGCTATTGTATTTCTGTTAATAATTTATTTTTGTTTTTTTTAGGTAAAATTTAAACCAGACAACATTATCAATTGCAACATTACAACATTGTCAACAATTCTATCTGAGAGCAATGGCTTCCAGTAATTCAAGTAAGTTACATTATAATTGTGATTTGTTTATAATATATACTTTAAATTTTATTTTTGTATGTTATTAATTTTATTTGGGTGTAAGTTCATATTATCATTAGATATAGAGTATAAAATCTTAATTTTGTTTTGTCAATTTTGTCTGTTAGAATTGCATATCTATTTCAAACTTTATTAATACCACAAAATGTTAGTTAAGTTGAATATTAATTTAATATTATTGGAAGATCAAAAAACTTATTCAAATAAGTATTTGAGTCCCAATTCAATTATTTGCAGTTCACAAATTGCAATTTTGATCTACATTGAAAATTCCAGATTATTCTTCTCTTATTTAAACATATTAAATTTGGTTTACTTGTGTAATTAATAAAATCTGGTGCTGTACAGGTTCTCAATAATACAATCACAATTCTCCGCTCAGTCTTCTGTAGCACTGTACTGCTTTGTGGTCTTTCATTATGCTGCTACTGTGTTTTTTGTACCACTGTATTACATTTTAAACATTTTATTCTTTTTTATGATTGCCCAGATTATCTTTATTTACAGGCCAGAAGAAACCTTTCCAGCGGTGTTGTCCCATCTGCAGTAATGTCATTAGTGTTCGTCGACATTTCTGCAACTGTGGACACAGCTTTATAGATGAAAAGCGCAAGAGTGATGTAGAGCGGGAGGAGAAATATAAGGAAATGGGTCGAAGAGCTGCTAAGCATCAAAACCTTTGCAGATCATTTAAAGCCATGAAAAAATCTGTAAGTATTTCATGCGTTCTGTTATTTCTTCAATTAGAATTGTATCATATTGTATTAATATCCATTCTGTTAGGTTTTAAATTTTCCCACAAATAAACAGATTTTAAGCCATTTGATAATTAATTAGTATTAACATTTTCAATTTTGGTGGATACTGTACTTATTGATGTTAATAATAAAGTAATGTGCATTATATAAGTATTTTTGTGTTATTTTATATTTTTTAATTTCCATTAGTTATGTAATTATACTTTAATGATATAACTATCAGTAGGTCTCTTAAACTAGGTAAGAAAAGTACATCTTAAGCTACTTCGGTACTTCTGCACTTTTGCAGATGTACCCAATGCTGTATGAGGGAGGGATGCTGTCTGTTTCAGAAGCTTATGGTTATCCCATCTTATATTCTTTAATCATAAAGTTAATCTATTTTTTTTATAATTGAAGCCAAATCTCTTGAACACTGTGTTCAAAATAACACTAAAAATATTTTAGTTATATTTGTAACTATTTTGTTGTATTGCAGGTCTCTAAACTACAAGGTGGCGGTTATCAAGTTGCTGTCATCTATTTTAAGGTCGGCAATAGAAATACCACAAAGGCCATGCTACCAGGAAGTGGTCTGTCAAGCAAAAATGTTAATAATCTCACCGAATTGTTTTATCTTGGTAATTATTATTATTATTATTTTGCATAAGCTAACAATGAAAATCATAAAACCTGCATGTTCCTTTGTGTTGGCAATAATGAAAAGCATTTACATAGTACAGTAGTTTTGTTCATATATTATGCATCCCATATCCATGTTGTTAGCGGTAGTGGAAATGGTTGCAGAGGCACATAATTAATTGGCTCCGGGACTGAACCAAGCAATTCATTTTAGCTAAACAAGTTTCAATCTTGATGACCTAATTACATAATTCCATGCACATCACCACATTGACAAGGGGCTCGAGACCGACCATGAGTACAGATTTTAAATTAAGCAACTGACATGTGTGGAGAGCTAGTGTCACAATTGATATGTTTATCTTGCACACTGCCTCCATCCAGTGGACAGTGGTGGATAGGTTACAATCACTTAGTTACTACATACAGTTAGCAAACTGGTGATATTTGACCAAGATTTCTGGCAGCAGATCATTTTGAATGAAATATTTCCTCATATCTTGAACATTTGTTATAGAATTATCCGAATTCACATATCTTTTTTCACTCCATCACATAGTGGAGGAGGGTGTGCAAATAATTTTGACACACTTTACTTTGCATCAGGTCTATATCATCAGATAATGAGACTTCCTTTACATATGGGTACCAAAATTCCCATAATGACATAGTTCCTCATTGCTGCCAAATTTCACATTTCAGTGTTTCTTTCAATTAAAGTTTTTTGGAGTACATATTTTGTAATGATGATACCATATTAAATTTACGCATGTTTCTTAATTTTCAGCATACATGCAGGACAATGGATCAAGTGTCAACAATATACCAACAAATAATATAGATGCCCAAGAAGATATCAACATCAGTGAGGCAAAAGAAAAGAATGGGGAGCAAGAGCTTAAGTTAAAGAAAATGAAGAAAAAACGAAGACTGTCTGAAGATTCAACTATTAAAGGTAATCAAAACTCATTCTTCATTTTTTAAATTCAAAGCAAAACTTGTATATATTTTAGACAAGTTTTTAGGTTCCACAATTACATTACTGATTTGCTGTATAAAGTAGTTGTATTTTATACAGCTGATGAGTCACAATAATGTTGCTGAAGAATGTTGTCCTAACCACACACAAAAAGATGAAAATACAATGACGTTTCGGTCCGTTCTGGACCACTTTTAATTCAATTGTTAGTTGTATTATACTTGACTGCTGATATAGTTTATTTCATGTATTCCAGTTCACAGTAATATTAAAATTAACATCAGAGCCTGACGGCTCAGTGGACAGTGCTCTGGGTTTGTAATCCTAAGGGTCAAGGTTCTATTTTTATTAGATGCTGAAACACATGGGCAGTTTCTTTTGCCCTGATGCACCTATTCACCTAACAGTAAATAGGTACTTGGGAGTTAGACAGCTGATATGGGCTGCTTACTGGGAATGTGAGTGTTAAAATTAGGATTAAGGACTTGCCCAAAAAGCTATGCATGCTAGTGTCTGTTCAAGAATGTAAGAAATCTTTTATATATATATATATATACATACACATATATATATGTCGTACCTAGTAGCCAGAACTCACTTCTTGCCCTACTATGCAATCCCCGATTTGCCTAATAGGCCGATTGATTTACTTTATTTTCAATAAATTGTTTCCAATTAGTTTATTTGAATTATTATTATTATATTATATTAGGAACATAAATTATTGACTTAGTTGTGTGAGTATAGGTTACATTTAGATAGGTTAGGTAAGGTTGGTTAGGTTCGGTCATATATCTACGTTAGTTTTAACTCAAATTTCAAAAAATTAACTTATAAATAATGAAATGGAATGATTTATCATTTCATAAGAAAAAAATGAGAAAAATACATAAATTCAGGAAAACTTGGCTTATTAGGCAAATCGGGCCTTGCATAGTAGGCCGAGTATGACGTTCTCGCTACTAGGTACAACATATATATATATATATATATATATATATATATATATATATATATATATATATATATATATATATATATATATATATATATATATATATATATATATATATATATATATATATATATATATATATATATATATATATATATATATATATATATATTTCATTTATTTATTTATTTATTTATTTATATACAAAAAGGTACATTGGGTTTGTGAGAATACATAGCGTAGTATTTACAATTTTGTAAAGCCACTAGTATGCGCAGCGTTTCAGGCAGGTCCTTTATCTAATAGATAATTTTAATTAGGTAAATTATAGCAGAATTAATAAAATAACAAAGACATTGCAAGAACAAAAATTCGATGAGAGAGAATAGTAGGTATATTAAAGCTCTGATTGATTACACTCACAGCTTGACTGGTAATTTAAACAAGATTAATAGACACCATACAGCAGATTGACAGCACATATAAGAAGACAGCAATGATAACAATGGTAAAGATGTTCGGATCAGGTACATAAAAATTTGGAGATTGGGTAGCAATAGATACAGTGCAATTTTAAAGCAAAATGTAAAAAACTATGAAGATGAAATTAGGTACTTTTTTGTATTGTTTATGAATGACGCAAAAGTTGGACAGCTTTTAAATTCAATAGCGAGTGAGTTCCATGGACTGGGTCCGTTTGTTTATATATATATATATATATATATATATATATATATATATATATATAAAAGAAAATATATATAAAAAAAATCCAACCTGAAGTTCATTCCTTCTTTACCCAACAAAGTCTCATCCGTTTATCAAAGAATTTTTAAATATATTTTCATATATTGATTTATTGGGGTTCTATTACATGGCCAGGAAGAATTTCAGATCCTGATTAACATTAAGAAATATTTTATTGTACATTTATATAGAACAATTTCTTTAGTATTTTACCATCCATGTATTTAAAAGCAATTATGAAGTTAGAAAGTGTAGCATAGGCTCCTCGCACAACATTCTTTATGTGGTCCTCAGGTGATACTTTTCTATCTAGAACCATCCCTAGATCTCTTTTTTTTATAAGAATTTTTTAAGGATTTCTCACATAATTTATAGGTTGTGTGGGGTCTATGTTCTCCTATTCCACATTCCATAACATGACATTTATTCACATTAAATTCAATTTGCCAAGTGGTGCTCCATACACTTATTTTGTCCAGGTCATCTTGAAGGGCGTGCCAATCATCTAAGTTTCTTGTTCTTCCTATTATCTTAGCATCATCAGCAAACATGTTCATATAATTCTGTATTTCATCTGGTAAATTGTTTATGTAGACAATGAACATCTTCGGTGCAAGATCTGAGCCCTGTGGTACTCCACTTGTAACATTTCTCCAGTCTGATACATTGCCTCTGATTACTGCCCTCATTTTCCTATAAGTCAGAAAAGTTTTCATCCATGTTAGAAGCTTACCTGTCACCCCTCCAATATTTTCCAGTTTCCGGAACAACCTCTTTATGTGGAACTCTATTAAAAGCGTTTTTTAGTTCCAGATAGATGCAGTCAACCCAACCATCTCTTTCCTGTAAAATCTCTGTTGCTCGATCATAGAAACTGAGTAAATTCGATACACCGGATCTTCTAGATCAAAAACCATACTGTCTGTCTGATATTATATCATTTCTCCCCCAGTGTTCTACCCATTTAGTTTTTGTTATTTTTTCCAATATTTTGACTATTACACTTGTCAATGATACAGGTCTATAATTGAGTGGGTCTTCTCTGCTGTCACTTTTGTAGATTTGAAGTATTGTGTTTGTGTGTGTAGCATGTGCATTAATTCAAGTAGAGTGGCTGTGTGTTATCTGTAGCTGCAGCTGTAGAGAAACACAATTTTTGTTTAATGAGGATATATATTTTATTCAGGTTTTCCTTATTTTCAGTTCACATTCAGGAAAATCAAAAGAGGAAGATCAGGGAAGCGAAAGACAAGAATGTAGAGCAAGAGGATAAGTCCTTGAAAAAAATGAAGAAACACCGACTTTCTCAAGATACAACTGTGACAGGTAATCAAAACTCATTCTTCGATTTCTAAGCAAAACTTGTACTCACCTAGTTGTGTTTGCAGGGGTTGAGGATTGGCTCTATGGTCCCGTGTCTCAACTGTCAATCAACTGGTGTATATATTCTTGGGCCATTCCTCCAGTTTGTCCAGTTTTAGTTATAAATTTTAAAGATTTAAAAATTGTAAAGTAATATAAACTTAATGGTAATTTAAGTAATGAAAACTTATTGGAACTTAAAGTAAAAATGAACTAGAATAATTAATAACAATGGATGACCAATAAAAGTCAAAAAGCAATTATGAAATCTATAAAATGAATAGCTTACTTACTATAATATAATAAGTACACTGTAGTTTAATATTAAAGTTACACTAAAACAAAATGAGGTAGATTAAATTGAGATACAGTCAGGTACACTGGATGATAAAGTTTATACTAGAGGACACAGGCAAAGCCAGTGTACTATGGAACAAGGAAGTAAAAAAAGAAAAAAAAGAGACAATAATAAAGAAGACCCATTTTTTTTTTTTAAGTTAAAACCTATTGGAAGGAAAGGCAGAGCTAAAGTACACATTGGTAGTTAAATGAGGTTATAATTTGAACTCTGGTTATTCAGCAGCTATCCCACAGTCATTCAGGAGAATTGAGGTGAGCTTCAGTTGTTATAAAATAGGTTATTCCAGTGTCAGTCCCCCTAGCTATAATTGTATTGTCTCCCACAAAACAATGTTTAATTACAGGGGAATTTTTCCAGAAACTCCGCAGTTTAAATAAGAGATTTTGTCTGAACCTGGTTAGACATTTATTCACATAAACATTTGATTTACTAGAGACTGCAGATTTGAAAAGGTCTGACTTGCGGAAGCAGCTATCTAGTTTAACTCAAATTCTCCTGTTATTTATACCCTCCTGTTGATTTGATACCCACTCTATAAGCTGATTTGATGTCACTAGTTTTGATTGAATATTTTAATCATATCTTGGATATTTTGATCTTTGGGGAATATATTTCAATCTTTGGATCATACCTTGGATCATTTGGTCTTGGGAGAAGTTTGTGAATGAATGAATGGAGGTTTTGGGGAGGCTTCAAGTGTGCTTTTTGGACCTGGCGAGTCTTTGGTTCCTGTCCCATCTCAAGAATATCTGATCATATATTCAAAGCTCTTTTTGTTATTTGGCAGTCTACCAGCTGTCAACTATTTGTTGTGATGTGTTTTGTTAATATATATTTTGTTTAGAATATACTGTATGGAAACCAGGGATACAAATATTGTATAGCTAAAAATATAAAAAAAAAAAATTAAATATAAAGTACTTGTTATATATTCTCAAATAATTATTATATAAGTGTGCAATGAATTGATGTGTGCTGTATTTGCAGAGCATCAAATCATGTAGATGGTAGGGCAAGTACCTTGAGGTGCTTCCGGGGCTTAGCGTCCCCGCGGCTCGGTCGTCGACCAGGCCTCCTGGTTGCTGGACTGATCAACCAGGCTGTTGGATGCGGCTGCTCGCAGCCTGATGTATGAGTCACAGCCTGGTTGATCAGGTATCCTTTGGAGGTGCTTATCCAGTTCTCTTGAACACTCTGAGGGGTTTGCCAGTTATGCCCCTTATGTGTAGAGGAAGCGTGTTGAACAGTCTCAGGCCTCTGATGTTGATAGAGTTCTCTCTCAGAGTACCTGTTGCACTTCTGCTTTTCAATGGGGGTATTCTGCACATCCTGCCATGTCTTCTGGTCTCATGTGATGTTATTTCTGTGTGCAGGTTTGGGACCAGTCCCTGTAATATTTTCCACGTGTAAATTATTATGTATCTCTCCCGCCTGCGCTCAAGGGAGTACAGATTTAGGCTCTAGTCGGTCCCAATAGTTTAGATGTGTTACTTTTTTTACTGAGTAATAATTTTTACTGATGGTTTACTGAGTGGATTCTAGCAGTAAAGGTTCTCTGCACGCTCTTCAGGTCAGCAATTTCTCCAGCATTGTGCAGCAGTACTCCACTCTAGAGAGCACAAGCATTTTGAAAAGTATCATCATCGGTATAGGATCTCTAGTGTGAAAAGTTCTTGTTATCCAACCTGTCATTTTTCTTGCAGTTGTGACGGCTACTTTATTATGTTCTTTAAAGGTAAAGTCTTCAGACATGAGTACACCCAGATCCTTGACATTGCCTTTTCGTTCTATGTTATGATTTGCCCGAGTTTTTTACGTGGTTGCCGTTTTTATATTTTCATTTTGTCCATAGCGCATGAGCTGGAACTTATCTTCATTAAACACCATATTATTTTCTGTAGCCCATAGAAAGACCTGATCTACATCTGATTGGAGGTTTGCTGTGTCCTCTATGTTGCCTACTCTCATGAAGATCCTAGTGTCATCTGCAGAGGATGATACAGTGCTATAGGTTGTGTTCTTGTCTATGTCCGATATGAGGATGAGAAAAAGTACTGGAGCAAACACAGTACCCTGGGGGACTGAGCTCTTCACGGTTGATGGGCTGGATTTTATTTTGTTGACTATTACACATTGTGTTCTGTTAGTCAGGAAATTGTAGATCCATCTACCTATTTTTCCGGTAATTCCTTTTGAACGCATTTTATGTGCAATAACACCATAGTCATTTATCAAAAGCTTTTGCGAAATCTTTGTAAATTACATCAGCATTTTGTTTGTCTTCCATAGTATCTAATGCCATATCATAGTGGTCCAGCAACTGCGACAGGCAAGAGCGCCCTGTTCTGAAACCATGTTGTCCGGGGTTATGCAGATGCTGTGATTCCATGTATTTTGTGATCTTACTTCTTAGCACTCTCTCAAAAAATTTTATGATGTGCGATGTTAGTGCTATCGGTCTAATTTTTGGCCTCTGCCTTATTTCCTCCTTTATGAAGTGGTGCTATCTCTGCTGTTTTTAGTATATCAGGGATAACGCCAGTATCTAGGCTTTGTCTCCACATAATGTGGAGGGCCTGCGATAGTGGTTTTTTACAGTTCTTTATGAATATGGAGTTCCAAGAATCCGTGCCTGGTGCAGAGTGCATACTGTTTATGGCTTCTTCAAAATCCAGTGGGGATAGGGTGACGTCTGATATATGATTTGATGTTGGTATCATATCCATGAAAAACTCATTTTGGTTAGAAATCTTTAGTGCGTTTAATGGCTCGCAGAAAACAGTCGTATTGCTTCCTCAGTAGCTCGCTCATTTCTTTGTTGTCATCGGTGAAAGTTCCATCTCCCTTTCGCAGGGGCCCGATACTAGATGTGTTTTTTGATCTTGATTTTGCATAGGAGAAAAAATATTTCGGATTCCTCTCTATTTCACTGATGGCCTTTTGCTCTCTTTGCCTCTCCTGGGTTTTGTATGATTCTTGTAGCTTTGAGTTCAATTGTTTCTAATTCTCTACATAACCTTCTTCGCCGTTCTTGAGATAGGGTGCGACTCTCAAGTTGTTCCGCGATTCGCTTTCTTTGCCTATACAGTATAGGGAACGACGTTCTCGTTCCAATCTGCATCTCTTCCTCTTTTTTCTTAGGGGTATGCGGTTCAAACATATTTTTAGTGCTACTGAGCTTATTTTTTCCAGGCACTGGTTCAGATATGCATTTTCTGGCTGTTCTTCCCAGTTTATTTCTATGCAGTCCTTGTTTATTTGCTCCCAGTTTATCTGTTTATTATTGAAGTTGAATTTGCTGAAATCTCCTCCACCGGAAATCTGGACTGGTCTTGAAGGTGTATTCCCCATGGTTGACATAACTTCAATTAAGTTGTGATCTGAGTAACAGGTATTTGTAATCATTATGTTTCTGATCAATTCATCATTATTAGTGAAAATGAGGTCCAGCGTGTTCTCCTTCCTAGTTGGTTCTACTATTTGCTTGTTTAAGGCAAACCTGTCGCACATCCGTAGCAGGTCATTTGCATGTGCCTGTTCATTTAGGCTACTTCCTGGTATTCTTTCTGATATTACTGTATTAGCCAGGTGCTTCCATTTCAGGTGCCGTAGGTTGAAGTCCCCCAAGCAGGATGATGTGCGGAGCTTGATTTGTGAGGTTTTCCAAGCAGTGCTCTATTTTCATTAGTTGGTGTTTAAACTGCTGAGGGTTTGTCTCCGGTGACTTATATACAAGGACAATAAGTACATTTAGGATCTCTATTTTGATTATCAGCACTTCCACCATATCATTTGAGGTGTTTAGCAGCTCAGTACAGATGAGTGTGTCTTTGATGTAGAGGCTGACCCCACCCTGAAGCCGGTGTTTCCTATCACATATGAAAAGATTGTACTCTGAGATCCATATTTCACCATCATGGTAGTCCTTTGTGTGGGTTTCTGTTAGGGCTGCAAACACTGCATTTGCCTCATGAAGGAGACCATCTATAAAGTGAACTTTATTGGATTTGCGTGTTTTTATACCCTGGATGTTGGCAAATATAAATGATGTTATCGTGTTAGTGAAAGTGCTGGATGCCTTACTTCGTGATAATATCTGAGGCTCTGGTAAGGAGGCCACTGTGTTTGCGTCCTCTCTAGCATTTGACCGAGTTGGTGGTAGAGTCTGGTCATTTTTAGCCATTCTTCTCCTCCTCCTCTTGCTACAAAATTATCCCGGTCGATGGAGTAGTGGGTGTTTTCATAGTGGCAGTGTTGCTACCACGTGTCGCACTCTTAATTTGTTTTGTTCACTTGTTAGATTGCATTACTTGCATTTTCCCACTAGTTATCTTACAGTAGAGGTAATTACCTAAGTGTAGTTACAGGATGAGAGCTACGCTCGTGGTGTCCCGTCTTCCCAGCACTCTTTGTCATATAACGCTTTGAAAATACTGACGGTCTTGGCCTCCACCACCTAACTTGTTCCAACCGTCTACCACTCTGTTTGCGAAAGTGAATTTTTCTTATATTTCTTCGGCATCTGTGTTTACCTAGTTTATATCTATGACCTCTTGTTCTTAACGTTCCAGGTCTCAAGAAATCTTCCCTATCCATTTTATCAATTCCTGTTACTATTTTGTATGTAGTGATCATATCACCTCTTTTTCTTCTGTCTTCTAGTTTTGGCATATTTAATGCCTCTAACCTCTCCTTGTAGCTCTTGCCCTTCAGTTCTGGGAGCCACTTAGTAGCATGTCTTTGCACCTTTTCCAGTTTGTTGTGCTTCTTAAGATATGGGCACCACACAACTGCTGCATATTCTAGCTTTGGCCTAACAAAGGTCGTGAACAATTTCTTTAGTATATCGCCATCCATGTATTTAAAAGCAATTCTGAAGTTAGCAAGCGTGGCATAGGCTCCTCGCACAATATTCTTTATGTGGTCCTCAGGTGATAGTTTTCTATCTAGAACCACCCCTAGATCTCTTTCTTTATCAGGATTCTTTAAAGATTTCTCACATAATATATAGGTTGTGTGGGGTCTATGTTCTCCTATTCCACATTCCATAACATGGCATTTATTAACATTAAATTCCATTTGCCAAGTGGCGCTCCATGTACTTATTTTGTCCAGGTCTTCTTGAAGGGCATGACAATCATCTAAGTTTCTTATCCTTCCTATTATCTTAGCATCATCAGCAAACATGTTCATATAATTCTGTATACCAACTGGTAGATCATTTATGTAGACAATAAACATCACTGGTGCAAGAACTGAACCCTGTGGTACTCCACTTGTGACATTTCTCCAGTCCGATACATTGCCTCTGATCACAGCCCTCATTTTTCTATCAGTCAGAAAATTTTTCATCCATGTTAGAAGCGTACCTGTCACTCCTCCAATATTTTCCAGTTTCCAGAACAACCTCTTATGTGGAACTCTGTCTAGTGTCTGTGTCTAGTTTGGTGTCTAGAGGTGTCTAGTTTCTGTGTCTGGGCACTAGTTACCTGAGTACATTACACCTGCTTGATGGGGTTCTGGGAGTTCTTCTACTTCCCAAATTGTGAACTACTCAAATTGTGAGTGTTTTGTCCACCAGGCTGTTGCTTAGAGCGGCCCGCAGAGCCACATACCCTCCACAGCTCGGCTGATCTGGAACTTCTCTTAGAAAACAGTCCAGTTTTCTCTTGAAGATGTCCACGGTTGTTCCGTCAATATTTCTTATAGTCGCTGGGAGGACGTTGAACAACCGTGGACCTCTGATGTTTATACAGTGCTCTGATTGTGCCTATGGCACCTCTACACTATTTGGAAGAATACACACACAGTGGGTACTGGGGTGGGCCTACCTCCAAATGGCCCCTTGGTAAAAGTAAACCAATTTTAACTCAAATAATCTATGCTAGGATTCTTGGAAACCATTGTGGCACCACAATTGCCTTTCTTGGTCTCTGTCTA